>NW_028009146.1:0-11891 GCF_054177405.1 Leptonychotes weddellii | reverse complement strand
TTATGTTAATCCCCATACATTACATCATTAGTTTTAGATGTAGTGTTCCATGATTCATTGTTTGTGCATAACACCCAGTGCTCCATGCAGAACGTGCCCTCTTTAATACCCATCACCAGGCTAACCCATCCTCCCACCCCCCTCCCCTCTAGAACCCTCAGTTTGTTTTTCAGAGTCCATCAACTCTCATGGTTTGTCTGCCCCTCTGATTTTCCCCCCTTCATTCTTCCCCTCCTGCTATCTTCTTCTTCTTCTTTTTTTCTTAACATATATTGCATTATTTGTTTCAGAGGTACGGATCTGAGATTCAACAGTCTAAAATTTGCAACTCTTTATGGATTCTATCACTTAGTTAAATAAATAAATACTATATACTAGCTATGGGATAAGATTAAAAAAACAGTTAATAAATTTGTAAACTGGATTATGTAGACATTTAATTCATATTAATAATTCTAATTTTCATTGCGGGTTTGGGTGTTTTTTTGTGTGGGGGTGATGAGGTTGGGATTTTCATTTGGTTTGGTTCTTATGAATTTATATCAGCTTCTGGGCATCCTGAAGTTCCAAATGATATGTAATAAAAAGTAGTCAAGTAACATACATCTTGGGATATTTCCACCAACAAATGTAGAGGAATTATAGGCAACACATTTATCTGCTAATTACTGTCATATGAAATTTGCTTTGCTAGCAGGAAAATGTAATCATACGATGATGGCAGATGTATGGCCAGCAAGTCTCATTGCCCTCTCACATGCAAACATCATGAATTGATCATGGAGCTCTTTCCCATTGTTATATAATGTGACCTCAGAATCCTCCTCAACACAATGCTTCAAGGAAACACCATCAATCAAATGTAGCTAGAAACCAGGATGAGCTGTGTGAGCTTAGAAGAGTTATTTAATCTTACCAAGCTTTAGTTAACGTGCTTATATTTATAAAATGTACTTGTGCTTGATAAAATGTAGTTACAATGATGATGTAAATGATGATTGCCTTTAGATTGTATCTAAATAGAGCTGCTTCCAAAGTTTTTCTCCATAGGTTTTCTTCATAGTGGTGAGGAGAACAGCATAAGTGATTCCATTTTTGGATTTATTTCAGACTCTCTTAGTGCGCCAGAAAGGGGATTCCTACTTACTTGAATTTTCACTTTCATAAATGGTCACGATGAGAACATCCAGATGATAAACTGCATATTATATAAGAAGCCATGGAGGGAGATATTGTCCATTCTGTCCCACAGTGACTCATGTGATAAATGCCTAAGTTTGGTTCCAGGAAAAAGTTTGTCTTTACAGAAAAATGCGTGTGCTTTCCACCTTCAGAAAACCAAAACTAAATAACCCAACATGTTTCCATTTTGCCTTCACTGCCAGGAAGCTTATGCCAAAAATGTATTACCCCAAGTTTTATAATTTGCCCAAATTAGGTGTCTTAAGACATCAACTCCTTTTTTTTTTTTTAAAGATTTTATTTATTTATTCATGAGAGACAGAGAGAGAGAGAGAAGCAGAGGGAGAAGCAGGCTCCCAAGGAGCAGGGAGCCCGATGTGGGACTCGATCCCAGGACCCTGGGATCATGACCTGAGCTGAAGGCAGACGCTTAACCGTCTGAGCCACCCAGGCGCCCAAGACATCAACTCCTTTTGAGTCCTTCAGATATTCCTAGTTTTCTTTTACCCTTAAATTGTTTATTTTATACTGAAAGAATCTGTAAGCTTCTTTAATCCCACTGGAAGAAGTGGATCACCTGACCTTTTAAGGTCTCTTCCAACTATAAAATTCCATGAAATCCTTAATAAAATTCAATCATTAGAACAAAAATGACTAGTTCTTAAGAGGGCCTATGGCCTCTTGCATCCAAATAAATGGGAAAGAGATGATTTAAAATGTATTAGGAACCCATGGTTGGTTAGGCATTCTACATCTATAGCAGGTGTTTTAAATGGTCTCACCAGCCTGGGGACACAAATGTGGCCATGTTCCCATGTATAGCTACATTTGCACCTCAGTGCTCCCCACCACCCCCTGCATGGCAGCAGGGCTTCAGAGTTCCTCCAAATGATTTTTGGGACTCACTGCTAGTGTCTCATGAGCATTCCATGCTCTCAGGATCCTGCTGTCATGAATATAGGGTTTTAGCATTGCTGGACAACTGAGCATGCCCCCATTCCAGCCTACCCCAACTGCTCCTCTGACAGGCTCTAACCTACTTAGGGCAATGTCTTCTGGAAAAAATCCAAACCTGAAAACCACTTGGGTGCCAATATATTACTATATATTCCCTTCCTCTTGTTCTGTTCCATGAAGTAATGGGAAACCATCTTCTTATCCTTTCTAGTGGAATAAAAATAAATATAATATGCGTGAAATCAGCAGGAGAAAAGTGTCAAGGGAGAAGACAATTGCTTTTAGATCCAAACGTTGAAGAGCTTAGTTCAACTCAAGCTAGCCTAAAGGAAAGAAAAGGAGACTGAGAAGAAGGAGCCAGAAAGGTAGTAATAAAATGCAAGAAGGGATGGTGTTACAGATCCCCAGGAGAAGAACACGTTTCACAAAGGAGGACCAACCCCTGTTACAAGTGTAATCAAACCTGCATAGCCTCTTGAGGCAGACATTATCATTCCTACCTTACCAGTGAAGAATCTAGGCTCACACAGATTAATTTTATTTGCCCAAGATCACAAAGCTAGTTAGTGTCAGAGCTAGAACTCAATGCCAACTCTGCTGTGCTCTTTCCATGACACACCTGTGTGAAACAGATTGCAGAACACACCTTTCCTGTTCCTTTAATTTTGCTAATATCTATTTCCCAAACCTACAATAGAACATCTCAACTTTTCATCCTGACAAATGTCAAGGATAGCAACTGGCGGCCTAAAAATAGGACTGCCATCCTTTTATCTGAGCTCCTGGGTATGTGCCTGGAGGAGTCCTAGCCAGGCTGGGTGCTCCAGCCTTTCCTGATCCATCATGAGGAGACATGTACTGAGGCATCTCAGGCTGCCAGGAAACTTTATTTCCTGGAATCACAGAATTTTAGAGGCTGAAAATACCCTGAAGACCTAACCAGTGTTTTTAATATTTATTTTTAAAATATGGAACACTTTGTGTATATATACAAATATAACAAGTTGAAAAAATATTATCTTGACATTTGACATCTTAATCCTTCTTAGGGAGGAAACTATCATTGTTTGGAAAACACCTTGGTAAACATACTTGGGATATGACATCAGCAGGAGCTAAGACCTCAGAGGAGAAAGAAGAAAAACTATTCTGGGTGAAAATAGAGAAGGGTGATGGGCAAATTTTTGTTTTTGTTTCTGAATGGGAAAAAGAGAGGTAAGTGAGGAGAGAAAAAAATGGAGAAGGGAGTGAGAGGAACTGGAAATTAAAATAATAATGGCCTGATTTTATATATAGAATCAAATAGAATGTAATATAATAGAGATATTTATCTATCTATGTATCATCATCATCATATCTGGCCTTGTTCTAATCATTTTACTTATATTAACTCATTTCCTCTTCATACCAATCCTGTGAGTAGATATTGTTGTAGTCCCCATTTTAAAAATGACACTGAGGAACAGAAAGGCTAAACAACTTGACCAGATCCTACAACTAGCAAACATGGAGCAGGCTGTCCCAACTGCAGCCTATCACCACATGGATCATCAGACTCCACAGATATAGGACTTTTCTCTTACAGATGAACAAACTGAGAACATTATGCCCTGGATTTTAATTTTGTCCTGACCAGTGTTTTTAAAAACTAAATCATGAATATTTAAAATAAGGACATTTTATATTTTAAAGGTCAAGATTTCCTGCTTGTCTTGAAAATATGGAAACCTGTGCCATCTTCAAACACAACAACACTTAGCCAGAGGTAGGTCTCACCACCTGCTGTACATGGGGCATTAAATTTCCAGAGTGGACATGGTCCCCACCCTGACTGCTTCATTCACTTGCTACCTGATCAAGCACTGAATTTGAAGCTCCTGATATAGCACTAAGACAACAGATTCAGTGTTAATGCAGACCTGAACCTACACTTGTGGCTTCACCCTTTTCAGAGCTTTATTGTATCATAGAGATCAGATTCCAGCACCCATGTTTTTCTTGCCAATGCATTCTGGTGTCTAGTACAGTGTTTGGCATATCAGAAGAACTTAATACCTATTTCTCAACTCATGGATAGATGCATGGATGGATGAAAGCTCATAGTGGCCAATGAGCAGAAGGAAATACATCCCCATATCTCTTCCTACCACTACCACTATCACCAAATAGCTTCACAGACATGGCAAATGCCCCTTTTGACTTTGCCTCATTAGAAACAACCTACCTGATGAAACTATTTTATCCGGGCCTGAAACTCCCCACCTAGGGAAGAAATGCACCATCTCTTCTGAAGTCTCAATTGTTCCAGTTTCCAAGGGTCATGCTTCTCAGACTGGGGACATGAAGAAGACAAGACAACTCAAACCAAAAGCAGGGGGTGGACATCTCAGAGGGTCTTCGAAAAATGGGAGGGGCCCAAGGAATCAGACATTGAGTCATCATGATAAACCCCAGAACCCAAGGCACAGTCTTGTACTGCTTTGCTGTTGGCTCGATGGCATTTTAAGCCTTAATTATTATTCTGTTTTATACTTGCAGCCTCAGAGCCTTGCTATTAAAGTGCTTTCAAATGTTTGGGAAGTCAGTTGTGTTTAAGTTTATCCTCTTACTGTTTGGTTGACAGGAACTATTTGTAAACGGAGCACCCTGCCAGTTACCAGCATTTATTTGCAGTTATATCACAAATGTTTTTGAAACTTGTGTTTATCTATAATTTGACACATCAAGAGGACTTTTGCTCTTGGCCTGAGCTCCTGCCAAAGCAAATGGTTATGTGTTAAAGTTGCTTTCATCAGGCCTTCACAGACCTAATGGCTGACTCTTACATCTCCCTCATATGAGGGTTACCCAAACTGATGTTAAGAAAGCAATTGAATACATATGTGACAAGTTGGAGGGCCCAAGTAAGAGGGAAGGGGGTAGAGCTGGGGGCTCGCTCCACTTGGAGTAGTGTTTTAAATAAAGGGCTGTTTTCAGAGAAGCTGGTTCTGACATCCACAAAAGCAATTTGGCAGAGGACCTAGTTACTCTCTCATCCACCTCTTTACTGATTATGATGATTGCTCTTTGCTCTGTTGCTAAACTCAGAGAAAGATGTGTCAGCACCCGGAGGCATCTGTTTCACTCAGCTTGCTTACCCACCATTTCAGTTAAGCCCTGAAAAATCCTATCTTGGCTGATCTGTGGAGAAAACCTCTCTGTTGGAAAGATGAATGCTTTTGGTGATGGATTTTGAAAATCATAGTACTTCATAGCTGGAAGGAGACCCACAGAGATGATCTAGTCCAAACCCCAGCTTATCTAATTCATGTATTCATTCAACAAATATTTGCCAAGCCCCTTCCACATGCCAGATACCATTCAACATGATGGAGAAATACAGGGAACAAAGCAGACAAGTCTCTTTCATGGAGCAAGTAAACAAAAAGCATGATTTCAGGGACTGTTAGTTTCTATGAAGAAGACAAAAATGAGATAATATGATAAAGTGGTTCTTTGATAAAGAAGTGGTTCTTTTGAGAGGAAGACCCTGAGAGGAGGCAATAATGTTGGAGCTGAGGCTCAGTGATAAGAAACTAGTTAAGCAAACATCTTTGGGAAGGCATACAGAAGAAAGAGTGACTGCAAAGACTCTCAGGACAAGTCTTGCATATCGGAGTACAGAAACCTGGCCATGAAACTGAGCTTACAGGGTGAGGCTGGAGAGGAGCAGGGACCAGGTCACACAGGGCCAACAACTGAGGCACTAGTTGACTTAATGTCTGTGATACAGCACATGTAAGCACAGGTCTCTCCATCCCTATTCAAAACTTTTTTACCCAGCACATGTTGTCCCTAAGACAAAGCCACCATACTTTCTCTCATTATATTTCCCAACAGTTTTGTGCTCTGGGAGGCACAAGATATGGGAAAATATATCTTGGCAGAAGACAAAGAGATTAATCCAGGAATATGTCACTCCCATAATGAAAATCACTCTTGATTAAAATGATGTCTCAGCCTGAGTTGTTTTGTATGATTGTTCCTCCATGTGCTTTTCAATAGTTTTCTTCCCCTAAGATCCAGGTTACCAGAAGAAGAATATCTCTATATCTAGCATTTCCCAAAATTCAACCATTTGTGAATCACCTTCAGAGCTT
The DNA here is from genome assembly GCF_054177405.1 of Leptonychotes weddellii. NCBI lineage: Eukaryota > Metazoa > Chordata > Mammalia > Carnivora > Phocidae > Leptonychotes > Leptonychotes weddellii. The sequence continues at coordinate 5,613 of NW_028009146.1, read as the reverse complement.
ATGCCATATCTGTGTCCCACCTACTATTTTTATTTAATACTTTTGTTTAAACTTATCTATTACCTTATACTTGTTTCTACCTGCCCCAACTGATATCATTCACATAATTGTGAGTTTGATATGCTAGTTTTTATTTTATTACACATAAAATGAATATAATATTATATCTCTAATTTTTATACCACCTAAAATCATATCCTATGGGTAATTTTTTTAGGGAAAAAAAACCCCACTGTCTATGTGCAATAGGGGCATGCTGTCTCAGAAGGTTAGCAATATAAACATTCTCTTTGGGTTTCTCTCTTTTATTTTGTTTCTGACATAAACATTTATGTCAACTTTCAATTGCTGCTCTTATCTCAATGATAGAATACACAGAGCCTCCAGAATGTCTTATTTTTGAAAAGGTTACAATTCCTAAATGAAAATAATTAATACAACCATCAATTCTTTTCACCTCCCTTTGAAAATATCACCTATAAGTGGCTTCTGTAGGGGAATAAGGGAGAAGAGAAGACAGAGATCCCCTCTGGAAAGCCACCATCAAGTACACATGCCATGGACCAGAACAACAAAACATATCTGCATGTATATTTGTTAAAATCAAGCACATTAAAAAAAATCTTTATTAAGATATTTATTGAGGGGCGCCTGGGTGGCTCAGTTGGTTGAGCGACTGCCTTCGGCTCAGGTCATGATCCCGGGGTCCTGGGATCGAGTTCCGCGTCGGGCTCCTTGCTCGGCGGGGAGCCTGCTTCTCCCTCTCCCACTCCCCCTGCTTGTGTTCCTGCTCTCGCTGTCTCTGTCTCTGTCAAATAAATAAATAAAATCTTAAAAAAAAAAAAGATATTTATTGAATCTTAATTTTTAAAATATTTACATAAGTAAAGAGAACAATATAATAAACACCTATGCACTCATCACCTACTTTCAAGAATTACTAACTCATGGTCAATCTTGTTTCCTCTATACTCACACCCACTTCTCCCTCCCCAGTGGATTATTATGAGGCAAGTCACAGATGTTGCTTCATTTCATCTGTAAATATTTCAGTATGTGTCTTTAAGAGGAGTTTGATTTTGACTATAATCACAATACCAGTTTCACACTTAAAAATTAATAATTCTTTAATATCATAAAATAGCTAGCCTTCAATCTTCCAAATACAATTTTTTTTACAGTCATTTTGTTCAAATCAGGATCCAAGCAAGATCCACAAATCCATTTGATGGGTATATTTCATAAGTTATTTTAAATTGATTACACATCCCCCCCTTTTTTTTATTTGTGAGAGAAACCAGATAATTGTCCTAAAAGGTTTCCCACATTCCAGATTTTTTCTGATTACATCTTTGGGGCGTGTGTAACATATCCTTCTGTTCTCTAATTGTTCTACAAATTGGTGTTTAATTCTAGAGCTGTTCTATCCAAAACAGCAGCCATTAGCCATGTGTTTTTTGAGCACTTGAAATGTGGCTAGTCTGGATGGAGATGTTCTGTAAGTATAAAACACACACCAGGTTCCAAAGACTTGGTACAAAAAAAGTAAAATATCTCATTAATAATGTGTATATTGATTATACGTTGAAATAATAGCACTTTGTTTATATTGGGTTGAATAAAATATGCAGTTGATTCTTGAATAGTGCAGGGATTAGGTGCACTGACCTGCCACACAGTCAAAATCCATGTATAATTTTGACTCCTCAAAAACTTAACTATAAAGAGCATAATGTTGACCAGATTCCTTACCAACAATATAAGTCATTGATTAACACATATTTTCTAGTTGTAGGTATTATATATTGTGCTCTTACAATAAAGTAAGCTAGAGAAAAGAAAATGTTAAGAAAATCATGAGGAAGAGAAAATATATTTCAAGTACTGTACTGTAAAAATCTGTGTGTAAGTGGACCCACGCAGTTCAAATCTGTGTTGTTCAAGGGTCAACTGTGTCATTAAAATTAATTTTTACTTGTTTCTTTTTATTTTTTATCATGGCTTCTAAAAAATTTAAAATTACATATGTGGCTCACAGATTTCACATAGCCAGTGCTGTACTAGAATTTTGGTCAGGTTTAGATGGATGTTTTGGTGAGAATACTTCATATACTACATGAGGGGACATAGAACAACTGGTTATCTCTTTTTTTTTTCTGGTAAGACTGATCAGTATTATCAGCCTGATCCATCCATTCTAAAATTACCTAGCAGCCTCTCACCTAACAGTTTTAGCAACAATTAATAATTATTATCATAGAGTTTCTCAGCCTCAGCACTATTGGTATTTTGGACAGGATAGTTCTTTGTTGTGGGAGCTGTCAAGTGCATTGTAGGATGTTTAGCAGCATCCCTAGTCTCTACCTACTAGATTCCAATAGCACCTCCCCGGCGCCTCCAGTTGTGACAATAAAAATGTCTCTAGACATTGCCACATATGCCCTGCAGGGTAAAACCAGCTCCCCTACTACCCCCACCCCAATTTGAGAATCACTGGTCATAAACTTAACCCCTTCAGTGAAGTTTTCCCTAAAGCCATATTCCTACAACTAAGAATTTACACCTTCAACTTTGTATTTCCCTCGTGCCCTGTGGCTTTCTATTAGCATTTATTGCATTATTTCACAACTGTTTGGGTATGTTTCCCTCCCTAGAATGTGGGCTCCTCAAGGGCAGCCTCCACACCTTTTTACATTCCTACAGCCTGGAAGAATACCTGAATGCAGGGCTCAATGGATGAAATACCAAATAAGGGCAAGAGGCAAGAACTTCTGGGTTCCCTGATACCATTAAGAGGAAAAGCATAACCACCCATCTGGTTCCCCAGGGACCATTTCTAAGGTCTGTCTATTAGAGGGCCCTTGTGTAGAATGTACTGTCTGTGGGAAGTTTGGAGTCAGATCTGTCATTTGTTATACTTGAGCATTTATTTATCTGTTCTAGAAATATACACTGAGCATTAACTGTTGGAAAAACAAGTTTCTCAAAATTACATATACAGTGAAGAAGGTCCTCTCTGAAGAAGCTGTATCCTATGGTAGAGGGATAAGGCTGGAGGGTCAATAAGCAAATATACAAATAAATACATAAATAAACAAGATTTGGGATTATAAGTGTATAAGAAAAATTTAAAAAATGATGTGATAAAATGTATGGAAGGAGAAGCAATTACTTTAGACAAAGAAAGAATGAAATGCAGAAAGCCATGGGCAAAGCAGAAGGACATTCCAGATAGAAGGAAAAGCAAAAGCCAGGATTCTTCAGTATAGTATTTTATTCTACAGGGGCAGGATAGTGTAAACCATGGTCAAACTTTGGACTTTATTGTAAGAATGAGGAGAAGCTACTGAATAGCTTAAAAATGTATTTGGAATAATATAACTTACATTTAAAAAATAATAGCCTTATTGAACTATAATCCACAATTTACTAGTTTTAGTATGATCACAGAGTTGTACAACCATTACCATTACTTAATTTTAGAACATCTTAATTATTTCAGAAAGAAACTCCCATTTATAGTCACTCCCCATTTTCTCCTAGTCCCAGACACTAGCAACTACCCATTTACTTTCTCTGTAGATTTGCCATTATGGATATTTCATATAAATGGAGTCATCTGATATATGGCCTATGTGTCTGGTTTCTTTCACTTAGCATAGTTTTCAGAGTTTATCCATGGTTTGGCAAGTATCAGTACTTCATTCCTTCTATGATTGAATAATATTGCATTGTATAGATATACTACTTTAATTTGTCCATTCATCTGTTGATGGACATTTCGGTTGTTTCTACATTTTGGCTATTAAGAAATATGCTGCTATAATCATTTGTATAAAAGTTGGTGTGGAGCAGAGGAGGAGCAAGATGGAGGAGGAGTAGGAGACCTAAATTTCGTCTGGTCCTAGGAATTCAGCTAGATAGGGATCAAACCATTCAGAACACCTACAAGCTCAACAGGAGATCAAAGAAAGGAATAGCAGCAACTCTCTGAACAGAAAAGCGACCACTTTCTGGAAGGTAGGACGTGTGGAGAAGTGAATCCGAGGCGATATTCGGGAAGATAGAGTGCGGGGAGAGGGAACCTCCTCAGCCAGCTACTGGCAAGTGATAGAGCAGTGGAGCACAAAATTGGAACTTTAAGAAGTTGGCTCTGCTGAGGGACATCGCTCCTGTGGCTAAGTGGAGGGTAGAACCCTTGCTAGGACAGTGTGGTCTCAGGACCCTAGGGGTCACAGAAAGACTGGGGGTGGGCCTGAATGTGGCAGAGCTCCCAGGTATTGGAGCAGGGAAGTCGGCTACAAAGACGGGGCTGAGGAGTGGGCTCTCAGCTTGGGGTTGCCATAAACTGTGATTGTGGCACAGTCAGGCCACTGCTCTTTGAGCAGGAACCCAAAAAGTGGCAGATCCGGAGAGACTCCCCTTCCTCCCCTGGGAGGAAGGGCGTGGGAGCCAGCCACAAGAATCTGCTGGGTTTAGAGACTCCAAACAGGGTTGTGTGCCAGAGATAGAAATACTCGTTCACAAGCCGGGTGAGCATGGAGTGCAGCTGGAGACTAGGGAGACAGGAGTGATTGACTGCTTTTCTCTGAGGGTGCACTGAGGAGTGGGGCCCCAAGCTCTCAGCTCCTGTGGGACCAGAGATTGGGAGGCTGCCATTTTCATTCTCATCCTCCAAAGCTGTACAGAAAGCTTTCAGGGAACAAAAGCTACCAAGAGCAAACGCGAGCAGATTACTTAGCCTACCCCTGGCAAGGGTGGTGCAATTCCGCCTCCGGCAAAGACATTTGAGAATCACTGCAACAGGCCCCTCCCCAGAAGATCAGCAAGAACATCCAGCCAAGAGCCAGGTTATGGATCAATCAATGAGAAGGGAAAAACCCCAGCGCTAGGGGAATACAACACATAGAATTCATGGCTTTTTCCCCATGATTATTTGGTCTTTCAAAGTTAATTTTTAAAAATTTCTTTATTTTCTCTTTTTTTACTTTTTTAGTTGAATTTTTCTCTTTCCTTTTACAACCACCACCTTACAAATTCCTTTTTTAAAATCTTTTTTAATTTTTCATTTTTACACTCATATCTCTTCATTGTATTTAACCTTATTTTTTGTATAAGTTTTTCTTCCTTTAAAAATGTGGGATACAGTTTCTTCTAACAGACCAAAATACACCCTAAATCTAGTCTATGACGTCGTCCTAGTCTCCTGCCTGATCACATTCTCTTTTTTTAAATTTTTATTCTTTTTTCAACCAACTTCTTATCTTATCAATTCCTTTTTTGAAATCCTCTTTAATTTTCATCTTTACAGACATATTCCATCCCTTCAACGTATTTATGCTTATTTTTGTATATATGTAAGTTTTTCTTTCTTTAAAATTTTGGGAGGCAGTTTCTTCTAACAGACCAAAATACGCCCAAAATCTAGTGTGTGGCTCTGATCTATTCACCAGCCTGATCATATCCTTTTTTTTTTCTTTTTCTTTCAATTCTTCCTCCCCCTGGTTTCAGGTCTTTTCTGCTTTGTTTAGTGTATATTTTTCTAGGGTTGTTGTTACCCTGTTAGCATTTGTTCTCTCATTCATCTATTCTCCTCTGGACACAATGACAAGA
>NW_028009145.1:0-893 GCF_054177405.1 Leptonychotes weddellii | reverse complement strand
CAGTCCTAGCCCCATTTATGACAAATAATGCCTCTTGGAAAAACAGTGAGAAAATAACACACAATGAAATGTAAATAAGGAAAAGCACAGGCACATATTTCAAAAATATTATTCTCATTTTCTCCATAAGTATTAAAGGGTTTAGTGTGTCAGAATGCAGGAAACAGTGATTAATTTGGTGCTATATGTGTACAATTGATTGATGTGTCTGTGTGTGTGAGTGCAGGGGGCAGTTAGGGGAGAAGGGAGTGGGTAAAAAGGCTAGCAGATGACGTGCAAGAAGCCTATTTCAGCAGAGTTGAAAAGAGCATTATATGCCATGCTAAATAATTTTTGTTTATCATTTAGTTGAAATAGTAACACTGTGTATTAAGTGAGGTTTACATTTATATGTCCATTTCATATGTTAGAAAACAAAAGCTCGGAGATATTAGGCTACTCTATGTTACCGTCACCGTAATTGTCAGAGCTGGGATAAAAATTCAATATTCCTGATTTATAACCTATCATATTATACGGTTTTGTTTTGTTTTTTAACTTCAAGCAACTTCTTTGGAGAAGTTATAAACTGGCATTTTCACTTTTGAGATAAATGAGATAAATCCAATAGAACAATTACTTAAATCAAAAACATTTCACTGCTTCTAAAATTCCTGTGCCTCCAGCAAAACAGAATCCCTAGGCTGTGTTCAATAAGATCCTCTAATATATTTATTGCTTGCCTATTACTCACTGTCTTACTTGCTTTCACAGTTGGTAAAGACTCAGGAATTCTAACGATGAGGATATCAAATTGCAATGGTGTACAATCTAGATGATGTTATTTTTTTAAGCCATACAATTTTCTGAAAATAAAGATATAATTTCAAAAGTGTCTGCTGGATTAATTGCAA
>NW_028009144.1:0-893 GCF_054177405.1 Leptonychotes weddellii | reverse complement strand
TCAAAAATGATGCATGGTTCCCTGCTTCTAATTTAAGTTTCAGCGACGCTTGCTGAAGATCTTGAAGAAATGATGTCATTTCTCCTTAGTTGTCTCTGTAGTCAGGACAAGTCAAACTCACACAGGAAATTCAACAGGGAGATGAACAGCGTGATACCTGTTTCAAAATATGACTACGGTGGAGTCAGAATTCCTCTGCTGTGCAGAGAGAAGGAAGTACTATTTGCAACCCTACTAAAAAGCCCATCTGATAGAATGAGCATGGTAGAGGGAAACAAACTAACAAATAACTTCTGGTTGGGGGTAAGCTAATGCTGTAACAAATGACCTAAAATGTATGGTAGCACAACACAATAGAGGCTTAACTCCTGGGTGCATGACAGTTCTGGGTAGGGAAACAGAGTGGCAGAAGGTCCTTCTCATCCAGTCATTTGGGGACCCTCTACAAAGAGGCTCTACCATCTTCAGTACATGATTTCCATGGATGCCTGGGAATTGTCTTCAATTGATCCAGGTGACAGGGAAAAGAAGAATGTGTGCAGAGGCTACGGGTCAGGGCTAAAGTGACAGCATAGCTTCTATCTACATCCCATTGACTAGAACTAGATTTCGTGGTCTCGTGGTACTTGAAAAGAAGAAGATAGGAATTTTGCTACTTAGTCAAGAGTTTTTTCCATAGAACTCCAGATTTTGATTCAGAAGCCAAGACTTCAAACCCTAGCAACTAGCTGTAAAAAAGTAACTCAACGCCTCTGAGTCAAAATGAGAGACTTGGGCTGTTCTTACAACATGGATGGAGACTACATGAAAGTCTCCTGGGTGAATTTCTCAAGCTACACAGTGAGAATCCAGTATGACTTCTCTGGCCCTCCCCCACCAAGTGAGATTCCAAC
>NW_028009143.1:0-893 GCF_054177405.1 Leptonychotes weddellii | reverse complement strand
TGGCAAGGTATTTTAATGTGGTTGTAGCTGGGTAATGGAAACCTCATGGGACATTTTTTCTCTCTTTTATTTTTTAAAAATACATTAACACATATTATTTTTGTAACAAATGATGGTTTTCATTAAACACAAAGAAAATAACCCTTGTCAAAGTCAGCAGCAATGCTTCTGATGACACTTTTTTTTAAAGACTTTATTTTGTTTGAGAGAGAGAGCAGGAGAAACAGGCTCCCTGCTGAGCTGGGAGCCCTACAGCAGGTTCTCTGAGCAGGGTGCTGGATGCCAGGCTCCCAGACTCGCTCCCTGGACCCTGAGATCATGACCTGAGCTGAAGGCAGAGCTTAACTGAATGAGCCACCCAGGTGCCCCTCTGCTGACGCATCCTGTTCTCTTAAAGCACCTTGATTTTAGAATCATGTTTCAATGGCTGGCTGCTTGTCTTTGCTTCTGTGGTTGGAGGGACTGTGTCATCCACATCACAATGAAAACAGATCTTGGTCTGAAGAAGACCTTCAATAAAAATGTACTGAATAAGTAGGAAAATTTTGGCCATTAAATAGGAATGTCATGAATAAAAAAGTAGTAAATATTGCTTGTGGACATGTCAGATAAGTTAAACACCAGTTGCCGAATGCAAAATTTTGGACTTTTTTTTTTTTTTCACAGTAGTTCATTTATCCATCATGTTATAGAAAACAGTGTCATCTTAATTTAAGGTAATTTCTTGATATCACAGAGTTCATACCTGGTGGAGATATAATTTGGTTATAGATGAAGAAAACTGTTCATATTTTGAACCATCTTTAGCTGATTGCCAGGAGACTCTAATTTAAAATAGTGTTATCTAGGGCGCCTGGGTGGCTCAGTTGGTTAAGCGACTGCCTTCGGCTCAG
>NW_028009142.1:0-893 GCF_054177405.1 Leptonychotes weddellii | reverse complement strand
CTGGCCTCCCCTTTTCTTTCCTGACTTGTTTCTTATGTTCCTAAACCAACCATTCTCCTTACGTAATATCTTTTAAAAGCCCCAAGACTATCTTTTTACAGTCAGACTAACTGGGATTGTTCCTGTCACCTGATTGTATCATTCTGTAGTGTTGGCATCTGTGTGTCCCAACCTGTGGGAACTCACAAGGGTGGGAGCTACGTGTCCTCCTCTCTCTGCTGTTCCCTCAATTCCCAGCATTTCCCAAATGGTGGCTGATGACCACCTGGTGGTGTAGCAAGGAAAGGATGCTTTTACTCTCCAGAGCCCCCTACCATACCTGCTTCTTGACATGGTCGATCTCGGATCTCAGCCTCTGGATCATGCGGTTGATCTCAGAAATCTCCTGCTTGGTGTTGCGCAGGTCATCCCCGTGTCTGCCTGCTGTGATTTGCAGCTCCTCATACTGGAATCCAGAGAGAGAGAGACAAGGCAGTGTATGTGGGCTTTCACATGCTAACGGTGACTTGACTTCAGAACCAGGCATTTAACACACTTGCACCTAGTGGCTTCTCCCCAAGGGATTTTAGGGAAAGTTGTTGTTTTGTAGCCTTGCTGGTGTTCAGGTAGGGGACCCAGGCATTCCTGGGCAGCTGTCAACTCAAGGCTCACCTTGCTCTGGTACCAGGACTCAGCCTCAGCCCGGCTCCTTTGCGCGATCTCCTCATATTGGGCTTTGACTTCAGCGATGATGCTGTCCAGGTCCAGGTTACGGTTGTTGTCCATGGACAGGACCACAGAAGTGTCAGAGACGTGGGTTTGCATCTGAGCGAGTTCCTGCAGAGCAGAAGATCATCAGATCATCTTCTCCTGTGGCATTCCAGAGGTATCCAACCCCAAGCTCTTCCACCCTT
>NW_028009141.1:0-893 GCF_054177405.1 Leptonychotes weddellii | reverse complement strand
GTTTGGTCTTCCGCATAAGAAAGGAGGGGTGGTCTTGGAAATTTGTTTAGATACTGTCCAATTCTGCAGTCACAGTTCTACACCTTTAAAGAAGCAGCCCCATTTCTGAATTCTTTGACCAGATTCAATTATTAACACCAAGCTGAAGGGAAATTTAAAAAAACACAAAGATGTTTCACTTGAAAAGTAATTTGACCATGTAAAAAGTCATAAGATTAGGGGTACCTACCTGGCTGGTTCAGTTGGTGGAGCATGTGACTCTTGATTTTGGGGTTGTGAGTTCAAGACCCACACTGGGTGTGGAGATTATTTAAATATTTCTTTTTTACATCAAAAACTAATGATGTAGGGCGCCTGGGTGGCTCAGTTGGTTAAGCGACTGCCTTTGGCTCAGGTCATGATCTTGGAGTCCCGGGATCGAGTCCTGCATCGGGCTCCCTGCTCGGCAGGAAGTCTGCTTCTCCCTCTGACCCTCCTCCCTCTCATGCTCTCTGTCTCTCATTCTCTCTGTCTCAAATAAATAAATAAAATCTTAAAAAAAAAAAAAAAACACTAATGATGTAATGTATGGTGATTAACATAACAATAAAAATTTAAAAAATTTTTTTTTAATTTTTAAGAAGTCATAAAATTATATTCCTAAGCCTTCCGGTACTTCCACCTCCAGGCATCTCTCCTAAAGAAACAAACCCGCTGGGCGCCTGGGTGGCTCAGTTGGTTAAGCGACTGCCTTCAGCTCAGGTCATGATCCTGGAGTCCCTGGATCGAGTCCCGCATCGGGCTCCCTGCTCGGCAGGGAGTCTGCTTCTCCCTCTCCCACTCCCCATTTGTGTTCCCTCTCTCGCTGTGTCTTTCTCTGTCAAATAAATAAATAAAATCTTTAAAAAAAAAAA
>NW_028009140.1:0-893 GCF_054177405.1 Leptonychotes weddellii | reverse complement strand
CCTGGTAATGGGTATTGAGGAGGGCACGTTCTGCATGGAGCACTGGGTGTTATGCACAATGAATCATGGAACACTTCCTCTAAAACTAATGATGTAATGTATGGGGATTAACATAAGAATAAAAAAAATAAAAAATAAATAAACATGATGCTACTTCTAAGACACACACCAAGAAGGGATTATTAGTGAATTCTCTGGCTACTGTTTGGCATCGTATTTTCTGGATTTTATTTCCACAGGCCGCCATCATGACAAGCAGAGTGAACCAGTGAACCAAACCGAGAGTGGGCACACACGGTCAATGCTACCCCTACTCTACTCTCGCTGCACAGTGTGACCCCACACAGCAGCGTGTGATAGCTTCTCTGCAGAGTAATGTGACAGTGCCCTCCAGGAAAGAAGCCTACACTAAATGATTTCACTCCTCCCTACAAATATCGCCTGCTAGCAAACAGAGTTTTCTGATCCCACGGCAGGGAAAAGTGGACACCAACCCTTCCTTTAGAGATCACTGGCTACCGATTAATTTGAAAGAATTAATACAATGGAATCTATATCATGCAAAGAGTCAACACAGTTGCTCCATCTGGCCATGAACTAAGCAAACCTCCCCATATCTTGCCAGCCAATCCCTATCATGGTCCCATCATTCTTTCCCCTTTTGGGCCCCAGGAGATCACACATTGGGAGCACGCGAAAGACCTGCCACAGGCATCTCCCTTCATTTTGTTTGCTGCTTCTTGCCCTCCCCTTGCTCTCTGATAGCCCCTTGGCTCCTTGCCTGGCTTCTCAAGGGCCCCTCTGGCTCCTCTTGTTCTAATATTTCCATACAGCTTTATGGCTTGACACCCCTTTCCTAATTTTGATAGTCTCACTTGGGTCCCACCCACTGA
>NW_028009139.1:0-893 GCF_054177405.1 Leptonychotes weddellii | reverse complement strand
TTTTTTTTAAGTTAAATTTTTATTTTTATCCATCTTCAGTTGAAGGACATTTGGGCTGGATCAGGCTTTGGTGATTATGAATAAAGCCAACATAATTATTCACGTAGCTTTTGTGTGTATGTGTGAACAAAAGTTTTCATTCTTCTTCGGAAAATACCTAGGAGGAGCACTGCTGAGTCATGCAGAGAGTAGATGTTTAACTCTATAAAAAAACCTGCCAAACTGTTTTCCACAGCGGCTATTACAGTTTGCATTCCCACCAGCAAAGTATGAGTGTTCTAGCTGCTCCCCTCCTCACGAGCACTTGGTTTGGTCAGTTGTGGGTGTGTGCGTGTGTTTCATTTGTTTGTATGTGTGCCTTTCTATGTGTGTGATGGTATCTCATTGTGGGTTAAATTTGCACTTTCTAGTGAATGATGGTGTTGAACTCTTTTCAGGTGCTTATTTCCCATCTGTATATCTTCTTTGACGATGTGTCTTTAGCTCATTTTTTAAGTGGGGCTGCTTTCTCACTGTGGAGTTTTGAAGAGTTCATTACGCATTTCAGTCCTTTGACAGATAGGTGGCTGGCAAATATTTTCTCCCCATCTGTGGCTTGTCTTTCCATTCTCTGAACAGTGTCGCTCACAGAGCTCCACACCTCCCCGATCTACCGCCTTTTCCCTCCTGCTACTGTGTCTGCAGTACCTAGCAAATGTCTGCATAGTAGGTACCCCACAAATGTTTGTTGAATGGATGAAGTCATGAAGGAGTGGGAGAGCTGAGCTTTCTGGTCCCTGAGGAGGTGACTACGTATTGCTCCCCTCAGAACTACTGCCTCCTTGCTATGGTTTCTGTTCTTCAAGTGACCTTCCGAGCTCTATTTTGGCTTCCTTGGTCTCCTGAGTCCCCGA
>NW_028009138.1:0-893 GCF_054177405.1 Leptonychotes weddellii | reverse complement strand
GTTGGCTGTGTCTGCCTTCAGCTCAGGTCATGATCCCGGGGTTCTGGGATCAAGCCCCGAGTCAGGCTCCCCGCTCAGCGGGGAGTCTGCTTCTCCACCTGCCCCTCCTGCCCTTGCGCGCACCCCCCCTCGTGCTCTCTAGCTTGCTCTCTCTCTCTCTCAAGTAAATAAATAAAATCTTTAAAAAAAAAAAGAAACTGAAATAAACAAGAATCATCAAACAGGAGAATTTGATGAAGGGAAGGTTTGAAGCTCTCCAAGTTTGTAGCATCACCTGGTGCAATGGATCAAGTTGTGTCTCCGCCCCGAATTCAGAAGTTGAAGTCCTCACCCCCCAGGTGAGGGTATTTAGAGAGGGCCTGTGGGAGGTAATCAGGGTTAGATAAGGTCAAGGGAGTGGGGTTTTTATGAAGGTATTCGTGGCTTTACAAGAAGAGAGACACATTGAGAAGGGACCACCTGCAAGCCAGGAAGTGGGCTCTCGCCAGGAACAGAATCAGCCGGCACCTTGACCTTGGACTTCCCAGCCTCCAGAACGGTGAGAAATAAACGTCTGTTGTTTAAGCCATTCAATCAATAGCAGACAGAGCAGACTAATGTACCTGGTCTTAAACCCCAGGAATTCCCTGGGAAGAAAACCCTCTAGGACCAGTATTTCAGACTCATTTAAAAAACACAACGAAAGGAGAAGAGTCCAAATGTTAGTGTATTTCTCACAATCATAAAGTAGGCCTGTTACAGTGATAATCTTTATTTTCAGAAAGGAAAGACTATCCCCCTGCTGGATGTTCCAGTGGTATCTCAGCCTTTGGTCAGGAGCGGGAAGGTTGACGTGGTGCGGGAAGGCAATAAGAGGCAGGCAGTGCAGTGGGAAGAGCGGGGCTCAGGAATTA
>NW_028009137.1:0-893 GCF_054177405.1 Leptonychotes weddellii | reverse complement strand
CCAGGGGTGTGTGGTGTGTTTCCTGTCTTGGATTTCGCCTGCCCTGGGATCTAGCCCGATCCTCCCCAGGCATTCCATCCAGCTGGAAGTGGGTCTGCTTTGTTTCCATTTATGAGGTTTGTAGATTGAGTAACAGAATCTGGACTGCAGCTTTCATTGTGTTTTCATGGTGTTGCGTTACAAGGTTTCTTTTAAATTCGTGGTTAGATTTCAGACTGTGTCTCTTGGAGGTAGTTCTTTAGGAGTTCCCATTACTGATTCCTTTACATTGGGAACAAGATGTAGAACTGGAATTTTGAAGGTTCTCTTCTCATTAGTGGTTTGAGAAATGGCTTAGTGAATAAGCTTGCAAATCTTCCCTTAAACTGGTAAAAGGTATGGATTCCCATTACCTTTAAAGTGTACTGATGGGTTTTAAGGCAGTATTTTGTTATTTTAAAATTCAAAGTGGTTTTAAAAAAATTTTAAATTCTGGTATGGTTAACATACAGTGTTGCTAGTTTCAGGCGTGATTCAACAATTCTCTGTGGTACTCAGAGCTTGTCGTGATGAATGTACTTTCAATGCCCCTCCATTTATTTCACCCACTCACTCCCCCCCTCCCCTTTGGTGACCATCGGTTTTCAAAGTGGTTTTTGTCTAGAAAAGAGGTTTTTTTTTTTTTTTTTAAAGATTTTATTTATTTATTTGACACAGAGAGACACAGTGAGAGAGGGAACACAAGCAGGGGGAGTGGGAGAGGGAGAAGCAGGCTTCCCGTGGAGCAGGGAGCCCGATGCGGGGCTCAATCCCAGGACCTGGGATCATGACCTGAGCCGAAGGCAGACGCTTAACGGCTGAGCCACCCAGGCGCCCCTAGAAAAGAGGTTTTTATGCCTCAGGGTTTTCGTCTC
>NW_028009136.1:0-893 GCF_054177405.1 Leptonychotes weddellii | reverse complement strand
TTTTTTTTTTTTTTTAAGTATTCGGTATAGGTAACGTTTGCCATTTATATCTTAATTTATTGTAATTTACCTTCAAAAATAGTTTATTTCATTCCTCTTTTATGTTATTATTATCATACATTTTACTTCCACATATACTATAAATCCCACAGTACGTTATTACTATTTTTGGCTTTGACAGTCTTTTATCTTTTAAAGTCATCAAAGGTAAGACAAAAATCTTTATGTTTGCCTTCATTTTTACTGTTTCTGGCACTTTCCTTTCTTTGTAAAAATTCAAATTTTCATCTGGTTTCATGCTCCTGCTGAATGAAGAATTTCCTTTAACATTTCTTATAGTGAAGTTCTGCTGGCAATGACTTTTTTTTTTCTTAAAATTTTTATCTTAAATTTTTAAAAGTATATATTTTTTTTTTACTGGATTTGCTGTTTTGAGAAGAATTTTTTGTTCTATCAAGTATGCTAAAAATGTCATTCCATTGTCTTTGGTTTGTATCGTCTGATGAGAACTCTGTTGTGATTTTTATCTTTGTTCTTTATAATTCTGGTTGTCTTCAAATATTTCTTTTATACAGTTTTTTTTTTCCCCCCTGGGACTCACATTTATAGTATTGCATTTAATATTGTCTTTTACCTCTTGGATATTCTATTTGATTTCTCTTTTCTTTATTTTGGCTTGGATAATTTCTATTGACCTATATTCAAGTTCACTGATTTTTTTTTTTTTATAGCTGTGTCCAGTGTGTTGAGAAACATGTCAAAGGAATTCGCCCTCTCTGATATCGTGTTTTTAAAATTTATGGTCTATTTGACTCTTATTTTATAGTTTCCATATCACTATGGAAATTTCCTATCTGTTTTTATATATAATTCACCTTTCTAGATGATCTGCT
>NW_028009135.1:0-11892 GCF_054177405.1 Leptonychotes weddellii | reverse complement strand
TACCTTTTAAACAAATAATACATTATATGTTAAGGGAAAAAAAAAGAAGAAGATAGCAGGAGGGGAAGAATGAAGGGGGGGAATTGAAGGGGGAGACGAACCATGAGAGATGATGAACTCTGAAAAACAAACTGAGGGTTCTAGAGGGGAGGGGGATGGGAGGATGGGTTAGCCTGGTGATGGGTATTAAAGAGGGCACGTTCTGCATGGAGCACTGGGTGTTATGCACAATAAATCATGGAACACTACATCGAAAACTAATGATGTAACGTATGGTGATTAACATAACAATAAAAAATTAAAAAATAAATAAAAATAAAGTAAAATCCCTTCTTGGTGAAAAAAAAAAAAAAGTGATTCTACTCTAAAAAGAAACCCTACCCGCTCCTGTCTTCTGACCTCACTGTGTATCAGCAGATTCTTTCTTGGTGGTCTGGAATAATAACTACGATGGCCATACTCTGTCTCTCTGGCTGGCTGCACTGGTGTGTCCATGGCCATGACTGAGGCAGGGCAGTGCCGGACCTCCAGGTGGATCAGAGGCTACCCAGCAGCACCAAGACAGAGGGAAAGCCAAATGCTATTTCTTTTCACATCCTATTTGACCCTTGAGAATAACTGAAACTAGAATTCAGAGTGACTCTAATAATGTGTTCACCAGGCAGGGCTCTGGAATTCATGACCTGTGTAAAAAACACTGGTAAACTTAAAACATCTAAATCTATACTTGCACTCTGCCTCACTGAAGTTGTGATACGCTACATTCTGGAAGGGATGAGTCCTGGCACACACCAGAGTAGTGGTAAGCACTGAAGTTTTATGAAAAGTATGAAGAGAAAAACTAAAAAAATTATCACATTTAATTCACTGTTTTGCTAGAAACTGGGAAAGATGCCATTATTCTATTTTTACAATAAAACACCTTGATGTAAAGAATAGGAGTCAGCTTCTACTATGAAAGAAAACCAGAAAAGGTTCAGTTATATAACGTCCTTTATGGAGGCACATGTAACTTCTAAACCCACTTTGCTCTGGTTGCTTTAACATCAGAGCAAACTGCTATTTGAGATACTGCAGTCTAAACAGCAGGGTGATGTACAGGTCTGGGATGTGTTCAACCTTCCTTGTCCCCCCCCTCCAAAAAAAGCTCACTCTAGCCTTGATAGATAACCCTGCATGTATCTTCTCTCTAAAAGTTTGGCCAAATGCAATAAATATGAAATAGCCTTGATCCAGGAGCATACATGCAAATATTTGATTTGTTAACTTGTATTGGTCTCCAGCATGGCAAACCTCTATTTTCCAGTTTCCAATGTCTGTGCATTATTGAGGGTACAGACATAAACTTTCATAGGGCAACAGAATGTAGGCGTCAGCCAGTGGCTGCCAGAGACTGGGGAGAAAGAGGATAGGATGGTGCTGAGCTGTAAGGAGAGGACAAATAAGAGGCATGCTTGCCTGCACCCAAAGTCAACTGTCAGCACCTTGCTTTAAGCCCATCCGCATTTCTGACCTCAACCTCCCCTGGCCCAGCCACAGGGGCCGGGGTAACACCACCTCCTCAATGGCTGTAACAGTGATGCTCAGAGCCAATGAACTGGGAGAGCAGCTTCTCCCAAAGGCGAGTGACCGCCATCTTGGCCCCTAACCACTCCTTGCCCTTTCGACTGTCAGCGCTACCCTCCCAGCAACTGGTTGCGGCTGTTTGGGTTTTCTGGCATGATTGCATTCCTGGGGCTATATTAAGCACCTCACACCAATCCGAAACCACTAGGACTCCTAATTGTGCGTTTGCTGATTGCTCCTACTTTGCAAAATGAGTATGGGAGCAGAAGTTGCTGCGGTGATGACTTTGCAGGCCACCTGATCGTGTGCTATCCATAGCTGCTTCCGTGGGAATTGAAATTCTACCTTAAAAGCATTTGGCTCATATAGTTGGATCTATGTATAGAATACCCATTAAAGTGAATTAACCAAGTTGGTAAAAGGAGGCTTGAATTTAAAATGTGCGAAGCAAAACCATAAAGATCCTTTTCCCCTATGCTCAAAAGACTGCCAGTGGTGTAATTCTGAATTCCAGTAGAGGGCAAGCTTAGTCTTTCAGTTTTCCAGGTATTTGCATTACACCAGGAAGACAGCTGTTATATTTAAAACAATGTTTCCTATACTGTCCACCACTCCTTAAAAGCCACATCAGCATTAATCATACTCGGCCTAAATTACTTGTCAGGCATTTTGTTAAAAATTATATTACAAAGGAAGGAAATTGACAAGGAACAATATGTTAGAAATAAATTCAGTTTCCTTCCATTAGTTCACCTCTGGATTCATTAACATCGTAACTATTTACACTCTGTTTTCTGCAGACATAACAAGAATGGGGGGCACCTTCACCTCGTTTAGCCAAAGGAAGGAAGTTCCCACCCTTACCAAGCTCTCTTGATCTCAAAGTCATTACCCAACGGGGACACTGCACTGTACTGGGTTGCTAGGGAATTTTGTAGAGCACTTTCTAACGGTTTTTGTAGGATAAACACACAAATGTTCCACCTTTACTACCTGAATAATCAAAACTGAAATTTAGCACTAAAATGTAGCTACTTCATTTACTGGATTTGTTTATTTGCCACATTGTCTCTCTGTATGAAAAGACGCACTTTTTTTTCTTGCTTTGAGTTGTTTATTTATTCAACAATTATTCAAGGCTAAGGGACCAACGTGTGGTTAAAATTCTGAAGTTCTATGAAACACCAGTAGCTCACAGGTCACTCTAAAGATAGCCCTTAATATTGTTGAACTTCAGTTTACTCAACTGACAGGCAGGCAAAATACACCTCTTCCGGCCATTTCATAATACTGTCTTCAGAATCCCACGTGATAATACTTGTGAAACGCTATGTTAACCAAAAGGTGATGAGAAATCCCAGTAATTCCTTATAAGAGACACGCTGCCCGCTCTTTATTTTATTTAATCATTTAATCTTTAGAATAACCAAGTAGAGCGGATGTTCTCACCGCCAGTTAACGTATCAAGAGACAGTGACTCAGGAAATGTGGGCTCAGGAATGTGAATGTCAAGCGGGCTAAGCATGTCGCTCAATTTCTGCAGCACTGTTGACATCATCACAGAAAGAAATCAACCGACCATCACTTTCTTCAATATCCTTTTCCTATTTCTGAGGAGATGGGAAATACATTATTAACCAATAAACTGAGAGTTTAAGCTATAAAGTGAAAGTACAATGGGTATCTTAAGACAACGTGTGACTTGGAAATCTCTGTGGTCTGACGAGGTCCACTGGGTCTTGAAGGACGCGGTCCAGCTGGTGGGAGACACATGAGTCCAGACGTGAGACGGAATGCTGCAGGCATACTCTGGTGAGCAGGAATTTCAGTGAGTATTTTGGTCTTACAGTAGACTTAATTATATGACAGATGTATAACACAGACAAAACCCCAAGTGTGTCGCACGGATTCCAAAGCCAGACTGGAGAGTGGGAGTCCTCTCTTCCTCTTGGATATATTCCAGGTTAAATCTGAGACACACATAAATATTGTGCTCACGCCTCTATAAAAGGAATGTTAATTTTTAAGTAGTGTAGGACATGCGTAGGGTTGGGGATGAAGGACTGGAGACAGGGATCTGATCGTGAGATCATTTCCATCAACAGCTCTGGTGAATTCTGGTGAACCCCATTTTGCAATATGGATGCACTTCCACTAAAGCATTTGTGAGAGAGGAATACTTTAGGAAATCATTAAATCAATTTTTTAACATTGCCTTGAGAGATGCCAAGCCTCAACCAGGAAAGCCATATAACTCAAATCTCTAGCCAAGTGTGGAAGAGGAGTTCTAAGCTTTCGATACAAGGCAAGGAGCAATCAAATGCTCTTTAGCTGTGCCATGTTGATAATTAAGCAAACACATCCCTCTAATACCATTCCATATCTGCCATGAGCCCTGCAAAGCATACGGAGGAAGGGCTTTGGGCTTATGACAGTTCTATGGTGAACTGCCTCCTTTGTCCCAATATATGTGTCTCCTGGAAACAGAAGAATAAAAATTATTCAGAAAGACTGGAGAATGGAATAAAGTCATTTATGCTTGTAAGTCTATATTATCTTTGGAATAACAGTGATGCACTTATTAGAAAAAAAATCAATCATTGCTAAATACAGGATACTCCATCTGTCCCACATACCCCATATTTCTACAAGTAGTATCCTATTAGTCAAATTTAATCCTTCATTCTGGGTGATTCATTCACAACTTATTTCTGTACCCCTGGCCCCCACTCAATGTTAATGTTTCTGTGTTCAGATCATTTGTAGGTTAAGTTAATTCATTCCATAAAAATTTTCTTTTGCTCGATTCGAATGTGGTTTGCAAAAATGCAGAAAGAATGTTAACTTTGGAATGAGATAAAATGTTACCTATGATGGACATGTTTAACACGATGTATTCTGGATCTCCGATCTCCGAAACCACTGTGCCCACGCGTACCCAGAAGAACAACCTAATGACGCCCAACTTGGAAATCAACATGAGGACAGCAGGTGCTCCTGCCAACCCTCTGCCCCGCACTTCTGTCCTTATTCTGCACCTTAGCTGCCTTCTCGCTCAATTCGGTGGAAGACTTGCAGGGCAGATAGTCTACCAAAGGTTGACTTTTATGAGTCAAACTGCTCTTGGAAATTCAAGAAAACTTGTAAAATTCTCAAGAACATTAATCAAAGTCCAGGATTAGCTCATGCCACTTACTGTTTCGTTACAAACAAAATGTGCACACACATTAGTTTCCTAAGACAGAAGAATGATGCAGCATGAGATACACTTGTAGCAGGTTTTGCTGTGGTAAAAAATGAAAATCCAATGATAAAGCTTTGAAATCCTTCCAAGCCCACCTCAGAGAAGAGTTTGATATTTCTTTCTACGTTGTTTACTTCACCGAGGGCTCTTGGCTAACAGCTAAAACTGAAAAAGTTCCTAACATCAATCCACAGCCATCGATGGTGAGTTAATATAATTGAAATGAATTTATACAATTTAATAGATGATTAAAGCTGTAACCAGGAGACAAGCACGCTATCATTGAGCCCCAACCTCTTTCCCTTATTCTATTTCAGCTCCCCATAAACACAAAATGAAATGGAGCACAAGTTCCAAAATACGAGTCTGTGCTGAAATTACCCTCCTAGATGAAACCGCTGCCTCCCTTCTTGGGGACTGCCCGATGGAGAGCACGTGGGAATGGGGCAGCATTTGCTTATGCTCTTGGAAGCTGTAGGAAGTGGTTCCCAAGAGATATTTAGGGCTGCCTGGAAGGATTGTCCCAAGCGAATGGTCAGCACGTCTGATCTGCCCGATTCCTGCTCCCCCTCCACCCGGGGCTGCTGTGGGTGAGAAGGAGGCATGGAGACATGGGAGTGGTGGCCCTCAGAGCCCACTTCATGCGCTAGCATGTATGCCTCCTTCCAACAGAGACCTTCTTCTCCCATGGCTGTGCTCTCAACGCCCAGAACACTGCTGTCCCACAGGAGATACTCAAATGCTTTGTAGAATGAATGTGTTGTAGCATGAATGGGGCCAGAAACCTGGAGATAGCAAACATCAAAGGAAGGAAGGGGGAAATCCAGGAGAGAGCGCAAAACAGGAGGAGAAGCAACTGCATAGACCAAAACACCAGAATAGAGCCCTGGGAAAGGCTCAGGTTCTTACAATGCTTTCCTTGAGGTTCTTCTACCTCCCAGTTGTAAAATATTGTTTATAATAATGCAATGCTCACAGTCCCGCATTTCTGTCGAACTAATCCCTCAGTCATGGAAATAACAAAGATAAAGGTAAATGCACAACCGTAATGTAGCTATTTAAGTGCACCACACGTTGGGAATGACTTGTAAAAAAAAAAAATCCAAGGAGCTGTAAATTTTGGAATAAATATATTTAAGTGTTCCATACACCTGATGTTAGAATTATCCCCAAATGTAGATTTCTATGGTTTGAATTCAATTTAGTTTTAGTATTCTTTCCAACCCGGTCTTTTAAATATTACACATTTTTAAGATCATTTCTTCTTTTATAGCCTTTAGGTAATACATTTCAATTATGAAAGTAATCAATTCACATGGGAAAATTTGCAAATCGTACAGAAAGGCAGAAATAAAGAGCAGATTCCTAGCCTCTCTCCAATTATCAGCCCCAATACCCAGAGTTTCTGTGTATCCTTCCGAAAATTTCCAATGCGTGCACATATGTTCATATATACTCCCATTTTTGTACATGAATATATTCTCAAATTGGATATCTTTTCCTAATTGGAAATTTTTATCCTAATCACATTTAGCGATATAATAATAATAATAATAATAATAATAACATGCCATCCCTGTTTTTTTATTTTCTATTTACGTATATTTAGCATGTACTTTTTAAAAGCTTTTGTTTTAAAATAACTATACATTCTCAGGAAGTTGCAATGGTCACTCTAGCACAAGATTAAAAGCAGTAATTGGACATTGGTACAAGATGTGTGGACAGCTCTGTGTCACTTTATCCCACCTGTAGATCCCTGTAACCACCACTGGGGTCAAGATGTGGACAACTCCATCTCTCTCTATTCCTACACAGTCATACCCGCTCCTCCACCATCCCAAACCCCACGACTCTGGATCTTATTTAAAGTTGTGCTTCAGGAGGCAGAGGATGTGGGGCTCTCCCTTGTCACTGTGGCTGCAGGGAAAGCGCAGGTCCTGTGCATGGCCTCCGTGGCACACGGTTACCACTGCTGGACGAAGTGGGAATCAGGCTCTCCACCACATCTGCACTGAAACACCCCACCAGGGCAGGGGCACCTCTCTGCCGCTCCTCATGTGGTCGTCCCGACACTTTGGGTGGGGTCCTCCTGTCCCTGCCTCGGCGAGAGTCCTGACTCCCCACGAGGCCTCCTCCCTCCCGGTGGGGAGCGCGAGGGGCACCTTGCCTCACCAGGTGGAGGTGGCCGTGGTCCCCACGGTAGAGGTGAAGGTCCCAGCTCCCCGGCAGGCCTTCTCCGACACCCCCGCAGTGGGGGTTTGGGGCGCCTCACCAAAGTATGACCAAGCACTCCACCTGGCCTTCACTCGTGGAGTTGGGAGTGGGATGCAGGTTTACGCGGTGTTTGTTGGAGCAGAGCAGTCCTTATACACCAAGCGTCTTCGGCCCGGCTAGACTGTCCCTTTCCTGGTCCCACTAGAGACAGCAGGCTTTGCTGGGGGCATTCTGGGTAGAACCATTCCTGTTTCCAGGTCACCAGCCTCTTCACGACCTCGTCAGGGAGGTGTGGGCGAAGTGAACACCCGAGGAACTCATGCTAGTCCTTCCTCTTGGCTCCAGGTCCTTGGCTGGTCACCTTCTTCTCTGCTCCTTTCAGTCTCTCCATGTTTGTTTACCTAAATGTCCAGGATTCCCAGCTGTACCTCGTGGCAGAATCCAGAAAAGTACACCCACTCCTTTCCAGAAGCAGAAATCAAAAGGGGGACGCGCAATTTTAGATTCTTTTGGGTGTGTGTGTGTGTGTGTGTGTGTGTTTCTTTCTGGTACTTTGGATATTTTCATACTGTTACAGGTTCTTCTGAATTGTTAAGATTATAAATCTACATGACCTAAATGTCTGTGTGTTTTTCTGCCAGATGGGAAAGCTGCCTCACTTACATTCTGTCCCTCAGCTTGGAGACTTCCCCTGGTGTTGTATCATCTGACAATGTTTTCATTTGTCTCCTGATGGCTTCTGCTCAACACGTGGCCTTCAGTACTAGCTGGTCACAAACTGCCCAGTAAACATCATAAGAGTCATTCATTTTAACTCTTTTTTAGTATTCTATTTTTTTCCAAATACCTCTAATTTATACACTTGAACAACTGATGAGCTACCTTCTCACTTTAACATACAAATATACGTCAGAATTCATACTTTGGGTTAGTATATGCATACATATACTATAGGAATGTGCTGAATCTAACTTTTTAAACAAAGATCACCAGAAACCAAAAATTATATGTCTATAGTTAACATATTGACTTTGTTAATCTATTTTTCTCTCTTATTTTATGTGGCATATGGAAACTGTTTTTCTTTCTTTTTTTTTTTTTAAAGATTATTTATTTATTTATTTATTTATTTATTTGAGAGAGAGAGACACAGCGAGAGAGGGAACACAAGTAGGGGGAGTGGGAGAGGGAGAAGCAGGCTCCCCGCTGAGCAGGAAGCCCGATGCGGGGCTCGATCCCAGGACCCTGGGATCATGACCTGAGCCGAAGGCAGACGCTTAACGACTGAGCCACCCAGGCGCCCCTGGAAACTGTTTTTCTATGCAGAACAGATACACAGGAGCTTTTAGATGAACTTGTAAGGAAAGTGATAATACTTAGACCCTTCCTAGGCAAATGCAAAAAACAAATTAATTCCATAGCGGGTGAAGTATATTCCAGAAAGCTTTCATATCTAATCTTTAACAGCAATGCAGTTTTTCAGAATCTGTACACAAGCAACAAGAAATTGCAATTTTTTTTAAAAGTCTGAGACCAAACTGAGCAAGTAAAAGAAGCCCAAGGTCATAGGGAGACCATGTTTCAACACGGTTTCAACTGGAGTTAGGGGGTCATGCAGAATCATAGAAAGGACAACCTCATGTTCCATACCTAGAAAAATGTAGAGCCATTCAGGGAAGCTAAATTCCGTCCCCAAATGCACGTCCACTTTGGGTGGGCAGTCTGCTTTACTATCCCCCAGACTGCTGGGCTCATTTGCAAATCTGATTTTTCTGTTTTTTTTGTTTTTTGTTTTTTTTTTCCCCCCTTTAGCTTGAAATGCTCTATATCCAATTCCCCATGCACTCAAATCCTGTAAACGTTCTGAGGCTTTGTTCTTCATTGAAGATGCCCCTGCAATTCAATTTCCCAGTAATATTACCATTTTCAGCTGGGTAGTCTGATGTACCCACCGCGGCACTTGATGTACGACTGTCTTCTGCTTGCTGCCTTTGGATGCACACATCTTCCTGGGAATACTCTGGAAGGCTATTTTGTATTTCTTTGCAGTACCAAGCATTCATGCTTAACAACTTACAAATATTGGCAAAGTTGTTTTTCTTTAAAAAAATGAAGACAATTTCATTCAACAAACATTGACTATGCGCCTGCTAGAGTCCTGGCAGCAAATGAGTCACCGGGGATAAAAAAAAAAATGAGCAGGATAATGTATGAGTTCTTAAGGGCATTGTCTGGTAGAATCGTGGGAGCATACTTATAATCAAATGTGGTATATCTGTACGCAGATTCTATACTAATTATTTCATCAGCTGCGCTTGCTGAGCATCTCTGCAGAAGTCAGAGGAGACTCCAGAGGATAAGGAGTCAGAATGGAGAGGGAAGCAGTATTTAATCTAGGGAAGAGCCTTCAGACATAGCTCATGAACAGGACCCTTGAAAGGGGTCCCTCTAATACAAGAAAGCAGGATCTTTTTTCTATCGCAAAATAGTATAAATTAATGCAAGATGTAGATGAGTGCAGAAAAGAGTTTGCAAACAAAATTAAGAGAAGGTAAGAGTATCAGGAAACTTGGGACCTTGAGGTTTGGAAAAGCCACCTGTGTTTTGAACCCAATGGGGAGAGATGAGGTTCTAAAAGGCATCACACAACAAAGTCCTGATTAAGCTTTTCAGTTGAATAACATGATTTAGGCCAAAGGTCTGATTCCAGATATTGGCTTCCTGCTATTCTGCACTGTCTCCAGCCAAATGCCACAGACTGAGGAAAAGCTGGGGGTGGTGGGGGAGGGTAAAGTAAGGAAATAAGGTGGGCTGCAGAAGATAAAGACAGAACATTGAGTATGAAGACGAGTATACAAGATTGATGGGAAACAAAGACATCAGGCATCTATTAAATTTTTAAGGAATTGTACTGCCAAAGAAATCACAAGCTTCTGGCTAGTTGAGCCTTAAGACAAAAACTTCATGGGTAAGAATTTGGTCATGGGAGCTCTGCAAATGGCATACATCCCAACACCTTCTATAGATGTGAACAAGGAGGACACTCAGGAAGAAAACCACACAGAGATTGGACAATTTCATGGAAAACATGGGCGTGTGAGTTTCTCCTTGAACACATTCCGTTCAATATCTCCTTGCATAATCAAAACAAAGAGGGATTAAGTTATTTGGCCTATAAATATTAATGACTGTCACAAAACTGCACAACGCACAAAAGAGCAGGGATATTGAAGCATCTCCTGAAAGTCATTCTATTTGTAGTAGGGATCTTACTGCAGTGACAACACATGTAATTATGATTTAAGTCATTTCTCACTTTTCAAAGTTGGCTTTATTGAAGTATCATTTACGTACAGTAAGATCGGCCCTTACAAGGGAAAGTTTAAGGAGTGTTAACAATTGTGCAGAATCATCTAACAGCTACCCCAGTCAAGATACCACTCCCAAAGCTTCCCGCCTTTGCAGCCAACCCTCTTCCCCACCCCTCAATGAGTATATTCTCAAGATCCCATTTGTATGACATTCTAGGAAAGACAAGGTATAATAACATAGTAAATCAGTGGTTGCCAAGGACGGGGGAATTCTGTTGTATGCATATCATCCAGCAGCTGCAGCAGAGGGCTGCCTACCTCCCTACCTGCGGGACCCTACCTGTCCCATTCCTTACCTGCGGGACCCCACCTCTCTGTCCACCTCCCACGGGCTGAACTCAACCAGGAACCTGGCAGGAAAGCCCCCTGTGGAGCATCAGGGGACGCAGAATCTCAGAAAGTTGCAGGACGAGAAATAAATCGGTCTTCGGGGAAGACTTCTTATGGCCACTACTCTGGCTTCTTACCTTCGTCAAGAATTCCACAGAGCAAAGCAAAGACCACAGAGTCTCCAAATTAAATCTATGCATGTTTGCTGAAATCTGAGTTGTCGTCTCTGCGAAAGCGCTAAGTAGGCTTTGAGGGAGAGGGCAGTTCTAGGACAGACGCGGGAGAGGAGTCTGGCGGCAGAGTGGATGGATTTCAGTGTTATTGCTGAGAATGATTCAATTCAACAGCAATGCAGGAAGCCCTCTCAGAATATTTCATTTTCAAAAGCCTTTGAAAAAGCACTTGAATGAAGCTTTCCTAAAGACTAGAAAAAATACCGTGTTGGACATATATTTTAACTCAGTCCTGCTAAGATTGTGGTAAGCTCCTCAGAAAGCCTAATATTAAAGACACACATAAAAGGTAATTTTTTCGGAATGTTAAGAGGGCAAAAAAGTATGTGATCCATAAAGGAACGTTATAATTTATATTTTATTACTAGGCAATATTTCTGACTGGGATCTTACAAACCTGTTTTTGTTACACTGGATAAAGAGATACAAACAAGTAAATAATATTACTTTCTCTCCACCACGGTAGATGGTTGAATCACCCTCATCACACTGTGGGTATTTATATACTGATTTTATTTCTGGAATGCGTTCTAAGTGTTAACTGTTTAATAATCATCCCAGCTCTACGGCGTATAGGTCATGTGCCTCCCACTTCTCGGCAATGCTGGAGAGAACTAGACGTAGTTCTACAGTTTGGGGAAAGTTTTGGGCAGTCTGTTCAGGCTGTGAGGACAGAACACTGAAGACAGAGTGGCTTGTAAACAACACAGGTTTAGGGACACCTGGGTGGCTCAGTCAGTTAAGCATCTGCCTTTGGCTCATGATCCCTGGGTCCTGGGATGGAGTCTCGCATTGGGCTCCTTGCTCAGCGGGGAGTCTGCTTCTCCCTCTGCCTGCAGCTAAATAAAATCTTTAAAAACAAAAACAAAAAACAACACAGGTTTATTTCCCAGCTCTGGAGACTGGGAGTCCGAGATCAGGGTCCCAGCAT
>NW_028009134.1:0-893 GCF_054177405.1 Leptonychotes weddellii | reverse complement strand
TCAAAAATGATGCATGGTTCCCTGCTTCTAATTTAAGTTTCAGCGACGCTTGCTGAAGATCTTGAAGAAATGATGTCATTTCTCCTTAGTTGTCTCTGTAGTCAGGACAAGTCAAACTCACACAGGAAATTCAACAGGGAGATGAACAGCGTGATACCTGTTTCAAAATATGACTACCGTGGAGTCAGAATTCCTCTGCTGTGCAGAGAGAAGGAAGTACTATTTGCAACCCTACTAAAAAGCCCATCTGATAGAATGAGCATGGTAGAGGGAAACAAACTAACAAATAACTTCTGGTTGGGGGTAAGCTAATGCTGTAACAAATGACCTAAAATGTATGGTAGCACAACACAATAGAGGCTTAACTCCTGGGTGCATGACAGTTCTGGGTAGGGAAACAGAGTGGCAGAAGGTCCTTCTCATCCAGTCATTTGGGGACCCTCTACAAAGAGGCTCTACCATCTTCAGTACATGATTTCCATGGATGCCTGGGAATTGTCTTCAATTGATCCGGGTGACAGGGAAAAGAAGAATGTGTGCAGAGGCTACGGGCCAGGGCTAAAGTGACAGCATAGCTTCTATCTACATCCCATTGACTAGAACTAGATTTCATGGTCTCGTGGTACTTGAAAAGAAGAAGATAGGAATTTTGCTACTTAGTCAAGAGTTTTTTCCATAGAACTCCAGATTTTGATTCAAAAGCCAAGACTTCAAACCCTAGCAACTAGCTGTAAAAAAGTAACTCAACGCCTCTGAGTCAAAATGAGAGACTTGGGCTGTTCTTACAACATGGATGGAGACTACATGAAAGTCTCCTGGGTGAATTTCTCAAGCTACACAGTGAGAATCCAGTATGACTTCTCTGGCCCTCCCCCACCAAGTGAGATTCCAAC
>NW_028009133.1:0-893 GCF_054177405.1 Leptonychotes weddellii | reverse complement strand
ACAAATAAACAGAAAAACATAATCAGAAATAGTGTTTAAGTGCTACAGGAGAGACTCACGGGGTGGGAGAATAGGGGAGGGATGGCAAGAGATAAAGTCAGAGAGCCTGGCAGGCGCCAGATCTCACATGGAATGGTGTTTACGGTCTATTCCAAGTACAGGGGAGGATGTGAGGGCGATCTGGCTGCGACATGTGTCACCCCATTGATCGCCAGGGTTGATTCGGCTGATCTGGCTGGCTAGGCGGGTGTCCCCTTCCTCCCTCACCGCTCCATGTGCGTCCCTCCCGAAGCTGCGCGCTCGGTCGAAGAGGACGACCTTCCCCGATAGAGGAGGACCGTTCTTCGGTCAAGGGTATACGAGTAGCTGCACTCCCCTGCTAGAACCTCCAAACAAGCTCTCCCAAGTACAGGGGAAAGCCACTGGGGGATGTTTAAGCACTGGAGATCATGATCTGATTTCCATGTTCCCACGAACACTCTGCATGGAGAATGCTAGGGGCATGGCAGCTGTGCTCACGGGAAGGCCCCTCTAAAGAGAGCTGCAGGAATCCCGCCGGCCGATGACACGGCTCACTGCGGGTAGTCAGTGGTGATGGAAAAGAGTAGAAGGAATCAAGTATATTATTAAACAAGAATCCATCCTTCCGGCCCTCAGAACGTTCACACTCTGTTGGAAAGACAGATGTGCAAGCAAACCATGTCATATGGCAAAATAGTTACTTTCCCGAAAATATAGAAGGTACAGAGGGAGCACGGAAGACTTCCTGGGGAGCTAAGGCGCTCCCAGCTTGATTGGAGCTCGGAGGTAAAAATACTCACCGTGTTTGTGGAGGGAACGAACGGCGGGTAGTGCTTGTTGAGGGAACGAAGCGGGGGGGGGGGGGGGGGGGG
>NW_028009132.1:0-893 GCF_054177405.1 Leptonychotes weddellii | reverse complement strand
GCAGGGGGCGCATTAGGAAAGCAGCAGTTTCCGGGGCGAACAGTTGAGCCAGGAGACAGATGAAAGCCGCTGTCGGGCTTGAAGTCGGAAGGGCTGACCCACTTCCCGCTTGGCCGAGTCCCATTAGAGGCTACTTCTCGGCTCTGTGTCTGAAATACAGTAATTTGGTTCCTTTGGTCACTTTTTGGTTTGATTTCCCTTACCCCACCTCCGTGGAGCATGACAGCGTCCATTACAGGGACTTTCGTCTGGGGCTCACTTTCTGATTCTGAACCCCCCCACCCATGGCCCCACTGGATGACCCTGCCCAGTGGAGCGGGGCGCGCCCCCCCTCCCCCCCAGGACTCAGAGGCTTGGAGGCTACTGGCCTTGCTGGGAGCTTTCACGGGGTCAGGGCTGCCTTCCCAGTCCCAGGGGAAGTGTGCATGTGGATCTTCAAGAAATGCAGGAAGTGTTTCATCCCATTGCAAAAATGTGTTGCGCATTTGTAGTGTTTTGGAGAAATTTTTCTTTTCAGTGGACAGAGTGCTTCCAGGTGGGGAGAGAGGGTGGGCAGGCCTCCTCCAGGTGAGAGAGGGGTGCTGGGAGGTGGGGGTCCATGAAGCTATGCCCCTAGGGAGGTGGTCTTGACTCAGAGTTCAGAGCAGATGGTTGGGTTGTGGCCCAGCTGTGGGGCGCACCCCCCACCCCGGGAGGGGGAGGGCGGAGAGGGGGAGGGACACAAGCACAGTGTGGGCTCCCGCATCTGATTGCTCTTTCCTCCCCATATGGCTTTCACCCTCCCCCCTTCTCCCTCAGGCTCATGGTTTTAGCTGATGCCTTTCTCTTACCAGATTTACAGAGGGCACATTAGAAAAAATCTAAATCGTATCATTACAGACACGGTGGGGAGC
>NW_028009131.1:0-893 GCF_054177405.1 Leptonychotes weddellii | reverse complement strand
AGTGTCTGGCTCCCTGCTCAGCAGGGAGTCTGCTTCTCTCTCTCCCTCTGCCCCTGCCCCCACCCCACTTATGCTCGCTCACTCACTCTCACTCTCTCAAGTAAATGAATAAAATCTTAAAAAAAAAAAAAAAAAAAAAACAGCCTGCATACTGAGAACTCTTCAGTGATCAGAGAATGGGCCATCCTACTGTGACCATAGAAGGGGGGGCTAGGCCTGAGCAGCCTCCTCTCAGCAGGCAAGGGTGCCCTCTCTGGCAGGACTCACACTGCATCACCTGAGGGCTCCCAGACACTTTCCAGTCTTCACTGCCTGCAAAAAGGTGGCATCTAAAATATTTACCAACATGCAGTGGCCTAGCCACTGCCCCCTCTGAACAGACACCTACTAGAAAAGGGTCTTGGAAGCTTGTGACCCTAGCCTGTCTTAACCCTTTAGTTGCTGAACTGCATGGTAGTCCAGGGGTCCCTAAAGGAGAGGTTACATTGGGAAGGGAGCAGCAGGGAGGATGGAAGGGCAGGTGTCTTCCAGCTGAAAACCAGTCCTGCCTATATTCCAGCAGAGCTGCACTGATAGGACTCTGCATCTCTGGTCCACTGTGGATTTTGCCCCACTTAAGGCCTATAGAAAAAGACCTGCTAATTCTATTCCATTCTACACCCACCCTAGGACAACAGAAAACAAGCTACAGATAAGGGAGAAATCCGGGGAGGGCCAGAACTGGACTGCGGACAAAGGTCTTTCCACATCTGCATCAAAACAGTGTGTAAAACAGGTCATACAATCCCTGTAGAAACATGTTGTCCACTTATTAAGCTGAAATTCCACTAAGAAGCTTTAGGAAAATATCAAAGTTTTCTAAATTTCCATACACACACTACAAGGCTGTTAAT
>NW_028009130.1:0-893 GCF_054177405.1 Leptonychotes weddellii | reverse complement strand
CAAAACTCTTCAGAGTATAGGACTAGAGGGTACATACCTCAATATCATAAAAGCCATCTATGAAAAACCCACAGCGAGGATCATTCTTAATGGGGAAAAACTGAGAGCTTTCCCCCTAACATCAGGAACATGGCAGGGATGTCCACTGTCACCACTTCTATTCAACATAGTATTAGAAGTCCTAGCCACAGCAATCAGACAACAAAAAGAAATAAAGGCATCCAAATCGGCAAAGAAGTCAAACTCTCACTCTTTGCAGATGAAGAAGTCAAACTCTCACTCTTTGCAGATGATGTGATACTTTATGTGGAAAACCCCAAAGACTCCATCCCAAAACTGCTAGAACTCATACAGGAATTCAGTAAAGTGGCAGGATATAAAATCAATGCACAGAAATCAGTGGCATTCCTACACACCAACAAGACAGAAGAAAGAGAAATTAAGGAGTCGATCCCATTTACAATTGCACCCAAAACCATAAGATACCTAGGAATAAATCTAACCAGAGGCAAAGAATCTGTACTGAGTAAACTATAAAATACTCATGAAAGATACTGAGGAAGACACAAAGAAATTGAAAAATGTACGATGCTCATGGATTGGAAAAACAAATATTCGGAAGATGTCAATGCTACCTAGAGCAATCTACACATTTAATGCAATCCCTATCAAAATAACCATCAACTTTTTTCAAAGAAATGGAATAATCCTAAAATTTGTATGTAACAAGAAAAGACCCCAAATAGCCAGAGGAATGTTGAAAAAGAAAAGCAAAGCTGGTGGCATCACAATTCCGGACTTCAAGCTCTATTACAAAGCTGTCATCATCAAGACAGTATGGTACTGGCACAAAAACAGACACATAGATCAATGGAACAGAATAGAGAGCCCAG
>NW_028009129.1:0-893 GCF_054177405.1 Leptonychotes weddellii | reverse complement strand
GTCATGGACATTTATATGTTCAACAGCACAATCCAGGTATGGAACTACTCCATCAGCACGAAGATTTCCCTCATGCTACCCTCCCCTGACCCAGCCATCCCTTCCATGCCATTCACCCCTGTGTTTTACACTTTGGCATTTTGTGTTGCCATTTTGTTGGCATTTTGTTACATGAGGGGACTCCTACAGCTGTGACCAGTGATGATGTTTTTTTGTTTGTTTGTTTTCACTCAGGATAATAAACCTGGAATCCATCCACGTTTTGTGTTATCCTAACTTTATTACTTTTTATCACTGAGTTGTGCTCCCTAGATTGGAAATGCCACAGTTTGTTCATCTGCTCCCCTTTTGAGGGATAGTTTGCTTTGTTTCCAGTCTTTAGAGACTACAAATAATCCCACAGTGAATATTTGGGCACAGTGTTTTGTGGGATATTAAATTTTCATTCTCTAGAATAAAGGTCCAGGACAGTGACTGCTGGGTTGTCGCATTTATGTTTCGCTTTTGCAGAACCTATCAAACTGTCTTACCAGAGTGGCTGTTCCATTTACATTCCCACCAGCAATGTAGGAGAACTGGCTCTTTCCTACATTTGATGTTTTTACTGTGTTTTATATTAACGAGCTGTCCTAAAAGGTAGGTAGTAGTGATTTTCAATCAAGTTTTTCCTTTACATTTCCCTCATGGCAACTAATGTACAGTTTTTTCTTGCGCTTATTTGCCATGTGCATGTTCTCTTTGCTGAAATGTCTCTTCATGTCTTTTGCCCATTTGCTATTTGGATAGTTTTTTTTTTTTCCTCCCCCTGTTGAGTGTTGCTTTTTTACATATTATAGATAGAAGTTCTTTGTCAGATAAGTGGTTTGCAAATATATTCACCTAGTCTATAGCTT
>NW_028009128.1:0-893 GCF_054177405.1 Leptonychotes weddellii | reverse complement strand
ATGTGGAAGATGTGTTGAAACATCCAGTGTCAGGGCAGAGTAAACTACGGCCCCGGCACACGCATGTGCACACACACACACACACACCCCCTCCCTCCCACTCTCACACACTCACAGCCATGGTGCATGGCAGCCGCTATGATCTGAGTGCCCAACAGTGAGAATTATTGAAGGGACCTCATGACACAGACTCATTAGGTCCTTCTTCCCTACTCTTTGCATCTCACCCATGCAGAGAAACTCTCTACCCATCCTGGGGACAGCAGCTAACAACTGAAAAAACAAAACAAAACAAAACCTCCCCAAGGACTATGCAGGTGGATTTTACTAAGTAAGACCCCTTGGGTTAATATGAGTCGGCCACTGTGTCTCTGCCCTCAGGATTCCAGACAATCCAAAGATCTGGATGTCAAGAGGAAGGGACGGGAATGAGAAAGAGCCTTTGTAAACAAAATGAAAATAGGAAGGATTGCCCCCTCTTCTGCCTAAAACAAAAAAAAAAAAAATTTTTTTTTTTAAACTCGTCCTGGTTTGGAAACTCACTAGAGTCTACGTCTGTGCTTCACTGAAGGAAACGGGGTGCGAAAAGCGGAAATACACTGTAAACCACAGATAAACAAAAAAGAACCCCCAAATTACTCAAATATTATGACTTAAAAATATAATTAATCATCACCCTTCAGAGTGTTTTCTTGCCCGTGCAGAGTCAGACGCTTCCGTTTACTAGAGAGAATAAGAATTGCTGCTTCTCACAACGTGGATGGAACTGGAGGGTATTATGTTGAGCGAAATAAGTCAAACAGAGAAAGACATGTATCATATGACCTCACTGACGTGAGGAATTCTTAATCTCAGGAAACAAACTGAGGGTTGCTGGAGTGGGGGGTGGGGTG
>NW_028009127.1:0-893 GCF_054177405.1 Leptonychotes weddellii | reverse complement strand
GTGGCTAAAGTATCAGGGGCAGGGTGGAGACAGCATCACCAACTGAGAAAGGCTTCAGAGGTCATGCAGCGGAGGTCAGACCCGAGGCAACAGGAAATAGACGGCCATTCTAGGTTCCCACTCAGGGTCATGCCTTGCTGCAGAAGGGGCATTAAGGAGATATGACAGTCAACAGACCTTCCCCGACCTGCCCTCTTCTGTGTGTGATGCCCTGTAAAGGTTTCTGAAGTTACACGAGGGATTATTTAAGGTTCAGCGTGGGCGAGGTCTTAATGAGGACAGCTGCTTGCCATCGGTTATGTGCCAACATGGGGCTAGCTGCCATCGGAGGCCCGGTGTTCGATGGGCCCCCTTCTCCGGAGAGAAGAGTCTGTGGGGCCAGGTCACACGCATCAGTTGCTCTTCTGCCTCTTTCTGTCAGCTGCCCACCTCACGGAGCATGGGACGCTGGCGTTGGGCTATCGCAGCCTCGGGATTTGGAGTCGGGTGTTAGCCTGGGCTTGGAAGTGATGAGATAGGTACTGGTCTCATCACTTTTGTGCATTCTTTGTTTTCCAAGTCATGTCTGTCCTATCAGAATAAGCCCTTTGTGTGTCCCTTCAGCGTCCTCCTCCCAGCCACTGGCCTGCATCCGCATCATCTCAGTAATGTAGATGCTTTAATGGCTCTGGCCTTCATTTCCTCCCCAGTTTCAGTCTGTTGACTGTCATATCTCCTTAATGCCCCTTCTGCAGCAAGGCATGACCCTGAGTGGGAACCTAGAATGGCCGTCTATTTCCTGTTGCCTCGGGTCTGACCTCCGCTGCATGACCTCTGAAGCCTTTCTCAGTTGGTGATGCTGTCTCCACCCTGCCCCTGATACTTTAGCCACCAGCTCGGCTCTGTTCTCTTAA
>NW_028009126.1:0-893 GCF_054177405.1 Leptonychotes weddellii | reverse complement strand
GCTGTCTCTGTCGGGACACTGACAACCTCATTTTCCTGTCTGTCACCTCCTTGCACCTGCAGGGCTCAGATGCTGTGGTCGGGCAGGGAGAGGCCGACCCCTCGCCGGGGCCCCATGCGAGTGGTTTGCGGGCCGGCCAGAACCCTGACTCCCTGCCCCAGGGCGCCCCACAGCTCCCCAGCTCTGTGCCGCTGCCCCCCGCTTGCCAGCTCTCTCTGCCCCCTGTCCAGTTCTCCACCTCTCCAGCCCCCGGACCAGCAGGGCGGCCACGTTTCCACAGCCCGGAGATGAACAGCTCACCACGTTCGGTCCCGACACACTTTCAGGCTGAACCACCTGCAGCAAGTCAGCTACCAGAAGTCCAAACCCAAACCAGTCTCTCGTGTGACCCGCCCTCTCTCTCTTGTCCTGGTCCTGCCGGTGGGATGTTCCCCGGGGTCACCTTAGCGGATGAGGTTGAAGCAGCATCTATCAAAATTCAAAATGCACATACCCTTTGTCCCAGCAAGTTCACTTCTGGGAGTCGGTCATTCTGAAATACTCAGGGGTGTGTATTCATGTCTGCAAGGATGTCCACATTATTTGTAAAAATCTGATAGCAAAAATTTGAGATAAACTAATAATCAATCTATGGATTGATTAATCGATCCAAAATGAGTGTGGTCCCTGTGCACTCAAGAAGTTATCCATCATGAGGAATTCAGTAAAGTAGCAGGATATAAAATCAATGCACAGAAGTCAGTGGCATTCCTATACACCAACAACAAGACAGAAGAAAGAGAAATTAAGGAGTCGATCCCATTTACAATTGCACCCAAAACCATAAGATACCTAGGAATAAATCTAACCAAAGAGACAAAGGATCTGTACTCAGAAAACTATAAAATACTCAT
>NW_028009125.1:0-893 GCF_054177405.1 Leptonychotes weddellii | reverse complement strand
GAACAGAACAACCGTTAACATCACAGCTGTAGTCATGTAATGTTTTTATAATAATTCAATCACAAACATAAAGATACTCAGTATCATGTGGGGGTTTTCTGCTGCTGCAAGACCTCATCCACAAAGTTTACCAAACCAGGCCTCGTTAATAACAGGTCCCAAAAGATGCCATGTGCAGGCAAAACTCTGCCTCATATTTAGGATAAGCAAAGTAGCAAGTCTATGAAAAATTGCTTTTGAGCCCCTATTCCTATACCTCCATACACGTTCCCTCCTCAACGTGTCCCATTATCCATTCATCTAACATCCGGATAGGACCCCGTGGGTACTTTCCAAGTGAGAGTGGTGTTTAGGGTTTTGCTGGGTTCAGGGGAAGGGGCTGGATGGGTGGATGAATGGACAAACAGACAAAGGGAGGAGGGAAAGGAAACATTTAAAAACCTTATTTACTAGAACGCGCTTCACGACACCTCTCAGACTATAAACCAGGCTTGCTGTAAAGAAGTTCATTCTGATGACTACAGGCTTCCATGAGTGAGTTAGGCAGTATCTTGATCTATCCCCATCCCCTAAGAGATTTTCCTAAAACCTGTGGGACAATCAGGGAGGAAGCACAGACATCCCTTTCCAAACGAGGGCAGTGGGACTCCTCCTGGAAGGTAACGTTACGACCCTGGCTGCCGAGAGCAGCAGCTGCCCGCCAGCCACTCGGGGACGGGCAGTTACAGCTGTGCACATTGAGCCGGTCAGGTCTCGAGTCTGGTGTCTGAGGAGCGTTTCCATCCACCTTCGTTCCATGAGGGACAGTGGCGTTTGGCGACTGCGGTCAGCATTCTATCCTTTGATCACGGCAATCGGTCTCAGTTTAATGGCCTTCTTGCTGATTCCAGCAT
>NW_028009124.1:0-11894 GCF_054177405.1 Leptonychotes weddellii | reverse complement strand
TAATTTCAGGAAACAAACTGAGGGTTGCTGAAGTGGTGGGAGGTGGGAGGGATGGGTGGCTGGGTGATAGACATTGGGGAGGGTATGTGCTATGGTGAGTGCTGTGAATTGTGTAAGATTGTTGAATCACAGACCTGTACCTCTGAAACAAATAATACATATGTTAAAAAAAAAGAAGAAGAAGAAGAAGATAGCAGGAAGGGAAAAATGAAGGGGGGGAAATCGGAGGGGGAGATGAACCATGAGAGACGATGGACACTGAGAAAAAAACTGAGGATGCTAGAGGGGAGGGGGGTGGGAGGATGGGTTAGCCTGGTGTTGGGTATTAAAGAGGGCACGTACTGAATGGAGCACTGGGTGTTATACGCAAATAATGAATCATGGAATACTACATCAAAAACTAATGAGGTAATGTATGGTGATTAACATAATAAAAAAATAAAGTTGTTTGTAAAACAACAAGAACAACAAAAAAGAAAGGCAATAATTTCCAATGACTTTTTTAGCATGGTAGGTTTAGAACTTGACTTTGAAGATTTACTCAAGTTCAAAACCTAAAACTCTTTGACGCATAACAACAGGCTGAAAATGGATACTTTTATAATCAACTAGAAATGATTCTCATGGTAAAGGGTAAATTCTCAGCAGGTTGTACATATCCTACTTTATAATTATAACACAGTATGAAATAATACAAAAGAAAATAGGATGAAAAACAAATATAGTGATTAAAAATTCTTATAGAAACAGGATAAATGCAGTTGTTTTTTTCTGTAGAGACAGAAAATACACTAAAAATTACTAACGACACAATGTGCAGCTTTCCTTTTGTATTCCATGGGCCACAACAGGGAGCATAGTCGTACTGGTGTGGTTAAGAGCAATGCAGAATGGAGAAGGCCACTGGAGGGAAAAAACACACCTCCCTCCTCTTGTGAACACTACATTCTGCTTCCTACACACCTGCAAAAACTTATTAAAAACTCTGGTCATTTTATAAGGAAATATCATAATTTTGAGGGACTTTTGAGGCTCACACACAGCAAATTAATCCCCATTTTATGTCTGTCCCAATTTAGTATTTCTAAAGGTGATGGATAATAAAACCTGCCAACTCTCTTTTTTTTTTTAGGGCTATTCAGATACTAAATAAACCAGGAATATTTTAAAATCCAATCTCGCAAAAATCTGCTTTGCTTAACCTTCTCTCCTTCTTTAAAAAATAAGAAAGGCATGATGTTCTTTTTTTGTTAATTAATTCACTTTAGACAATTCCTCAAATTTTCATTTTAATAAATTTTTGTGTGGGTGCATTAATTACTTTCAAAGATGCTTTACAACTGTTACCTATTAAAAGCCTTTGTTAGTGAATAAAAAAAAAATAGAAAAAACTTCCAGCATGCCCCCTCCCTTCTCCATTCTGAGCAGGTCCTTGCTATCAACCGCTGGAGTATGCTCGCTTTGCACCTAGAGCTATAATTATTTTGCTTTAATTTTACAAAACCTTTTGTTCCATTCCCACGAGCCCACCTGATCCTTATATTACACTCGCTCTATTAAAACACTCATGCAGAACAAAGCATGGCTGTACTGATTCCTAAGTAACTTTTTTTTCTCAGTAAAATGCCCCTGGCTAGGGTTTGGGACATAGTCCTGGGCTTCACCCTCCTCTGCCAGTTTTCATGTATTAGAGCAAAAAATTATGTTGTTTCAGAGCGTTGTATTCTTCTCCAACATCCTTTCTTTGCCCGCTGGTTTTGGTGTGCATTTTAAAAACTATTTTGTTATACTTTATTTTACTCTGCAGCAACAGAAGTGATACAATGTTGAGGATTTCTTTTATTCATATGGTTAAATTCTTTTTAAAATCACTTGCTTTGCCTTCTTTAATTTTCCTTCTCTCTCCTTACTCCACCCCTTTTCCTTGAGATCTTGCAACACATGTTGGGTTTTGGCAGAAAAAAAACTGCAGTGACTCATCAAGAGAATTGTTTGTTTGCTCTGAGGAGCACCCTGAGGACCCTCTGGGCTGCACACGGAGCCCTTTGATCCTAGGAAATTTATTTCTTTCAGATGTTTTCCCCACAGCCACCTTTCTGCAATGTCCCTCTTTATTATGTAGCATAAGAATAAACACTCAAGACCCACTGCTACAGCATACAATTTTCCTGAATGGAGTGTGACAGGGTATTGACATTTGATTGAGCTGTTGGGATGTCCTTGCCTTAGGCACAATGATGGAGGAAGGTTAACAGTGAGGAAGGCAGACTGGGTCTCTTTAGGCAAGTGTCCTTAGAATTAAGATGGAAATTATGTGAACCGTGTCAAAGAAAATATACAAATCTGCAGACCACTGCTCACGGGCCTAGTCTTACTCAATCCTATAAAGTATTAATACTTGGATCTGTCATATTACTTGTCCAATTGTTCCATCTGAAGTAGTAAGTATAAAGAGTGGTCAGGAAAGTCAAGTCTTTGGACATCTCTTGTATTTTCTTGGCCTGGCTAAGGATGCTAGTAGACATGGGAAGGGAGAAAGGCAGGAAATGGAAAGTAGGTGCACAGGTAAAGATGATGTGCTGGACTGAATAATGCCCCCTCCCCACAATGGTGTCCACATCCTC
The DNA here is from genome assembly GCF_054177405.1 of Leptonychotes weddellii. Lineage (NCBI taxonomy): Eukaryota > Metazoa > Chordata > Mammalia > Carnivora > Phocidae > Leptonychotes > Leptonychotes weddellii. The sequence continues at coordinate 9,270 of NW_028009124.1, read as the reverse complement.
ATCCCTGAAATCTGTGACTGTTACCTTACATGGAAAAAAAAGAACTTTACAGATATAATTAAGTTAAGCATTTTGAGCTGGGGAAATTATCTAGTTGGGCCCTAAATGTAATCACATGTAACCTTACAAGAGGGAGATTTCACACAGACACGGGAGGACAACCAGTATGAGCATGGAGGCAGAGACTGAAGTGATGCAGCCACAAGCCAAGAAATGTTGTCAGTCATCAGAAGCTGGAAAAGGCAAGGATGTGCATTTTCCCCCAGAGCCTCCAGAAGAAATACATCTTGATTTCAGCCCAACAATACTAATTTTGGACTTCTGGCCTCCAGAATTTGAGAGAATAAATTCCTGATGTTTTAAGTCACCAACATTGTCGTAATTTGTTCAAATAGCCATGGGGAAACTAATACAGAGGGTAACTTCAAGACCCCACTGTTGGGCACATTCCTGAAATTACCAAAGTCTTGATGGGTTCAAGGAGGAGTGGAAAATAGGGTCCCAAGACTTTAAGTCAAAATTCTTTATAGGGATGCTAGAGTTCTTAAGAGAACTCTTTATCTACAGCAAGTCATAAGTGAAAATAAATAAGGCAAAAAGAGTACATGGGGGCATTTAACAGATTGTATGGATTGTGAATGTAAATGCTCCAATTTTCTAATACGAATTTGCATATTTTATGAAGAAGGACAAGTCTATCATATTTTCCCTTTAAAATAAATGTTTATATATAATGTATTACCAGTCATTTTTCTCCCCAAATTGTCAGTACAGTGAATTTTAGTGACCCTTGCCTTGGCATGCATATACTATATTTGGCACATATATACTATGCTATAAAAATGAAGATCCCCTCTGTCAGCACTTGAGGTAACTTTCCTTTAGCTATTTAAAAGACAGTAGATTTTTAAAGATTAACCCAGATCATTTGGTGCCTAAACCCAAGAATTTTTAAATAGATGTATTAAAATAATAACTTAAATCTCAAAAAGTCCAATAGCAAAATGATTGTTGTGTGACCAAATCACCCAGTTTATCACTTTTTCTAGATCATCAGAAAAAATCTGTAGAAGCTGCATCATTAAAAAAGTCAAGGAATACTCCTCAGTTCCGGTGATTCTTTCAGCTATTGGGTTTTTCAACAACCAAATCATTAATCTTCATAATCAACATGACGTCTGTAGATCACTGATACAGATGAAGAAATAAAGTTCTGGAGGGCCTGAAGAGATTCTAGATCAATCAGCAAATGAGCAGAACTGAGAAAATTAAATAGAAATGTTGACTCTGTTCTCTAATACCTTTAAAAAGCAAATAGAGATTGAGTTCCCCTTTTGAGGATAACACTCCAAAGACTGAATATGTAAAAGATTGTCATTATTTCTTGCTACTTTCATATAGTTACCACAGAGCATTCATTGGACAGTGGGTTTAAAAACAGAAAGAAATCTAATTTTTAACAAAATAAGCAAATGATAATCTGATGATTAATACAACTATTGCACTGAAGAAATATATCCCAAGGCATTCAAACTACCAGGAGGCTAAAGAAACCAGTAGTATCCCCATGCACATACATTTGGGGAGGCATCAATAATGAGAATCTCAGTGCATTGCTGTTTTCCATTTGCTACCACTACTGGCTGTGTCCTGACCTGAGGCAGTTCAAGGTCTCAGGACTTCAGAGTTTCGTGATCTGGAGTGAAGTGCAATCAATACAAATTCCACCTTCATACTCCCATGTCTCATTGTTTTATTTGCTTTAACATTATGTTCACCTTATCTTTGGAAGAAGAGAATGCATATCTTTGTTTTGAGTATGGTGCAGGTTTTCACAGTACCATATAACCACAATTGCTCTTTACTCACTTATTAACCCTCCAACAACACAGAAGGCAATTGTTAACATTCTCATTTATCAGCACCCCACCTGTTTCTATAAAATCCTGAAGAGCAGGCAATATATATATTTTTTAAAATTTTAACTATTTCCCCTTAGCTCTACAGTATCTAGTAAGTTCTCAAGGAGTAACTACTTGGCATATAACTCAAGGCACAGGTGTATGGATGGCCAGGATTAGTTGGGATTGGCCCATTTGGTTTTGTAAACTTTGTGATAAAACATTGAGTGCTGAAGAGATCAAACACGTAAGGATTTTTTAAAATCCTAATACAAAAGTACCTTAACTCCCTTAGCATTTATTATAATCCTGAAAGCTAATAATCTGTACTGCTCCATAACAATATACTGTGCCATAACAAATACAGGAGGATGGGTTTAGTGTGATAGTTTGCTATGGTGGGGAAATGGTTGAGATGAATGGGGCTTTAAAAATCAAGAATCAAGGACATTTAGGAAGATATAAGATGCACTTGGGTAGCTTTTAAAAGGACAAGGACTCGTCTCTAGTATTTTAGTCATCATGTTCCTGGGACCTGAATTAATCAAAGTCCCAGGTTATCAGTTACTTAGTATAAATTTTCCAATAAACACCCCTTGATTATGCACTGAGATCTTCAAACTGGGTAGATTTATACAGCCCTTTGTACATAGGCAAATTAGATACATACACAAAAAAGTAAAACTAATATGTTTTTCTTTGAAGCTGTTTAGTGAATTTAAAAAATCCATAATGAAGAAAATCAGACTTTAAATTCTGGATAAAAATGTTCTACATCAATGACTGTCATGATGTGTCTTGGTTATAGATTAATGTATTTTTTTCCTTAATAAAATGGGATCTTCATCAAATATACAGATAGATCAGTCTTCCCATAGGGAACTTTAAGATCATCGAATCCAATGCATCATTTTACAGATGAAGAAACAATATGTGAGTGTTTTAATAAAGCCTATTCGAAGATTTGCATTGAGACAAAATGGCTGTTACATGAATAGAAAAGCAGAAAAAGACTTAACAGTAGAAGGTTAATGAAGGAGAGAGGAAAAAGAAGAGAGAAGGGGTTTTTCATGGAGTAGAGTACTAAGCAAAGAGTCATTCTTTAATATGCATCCAGGTCTTTGCTGGAGACTGGCTTATATATTACAAAGATGGTAGCATCCATTTTTTTTAAAAGAATTGCTTAGATTATTAACATATAAACAGTGTAGACAGGTTTATCTCTTGGAATCACATGACTCCTCAAAAATAAGCAAGCATGATCTATATTTTAACATAGTAACTCTTGATTCATTTATACTGTATATCACCACTCACTTCCCCAGTACATGTAAACTGAAGGGAAACACAAAGACCATCTTCAAAATCTATTTTAAAATAAAGATTATCCCATAAAAAAAGAGAAATGTGAATACTTTTTAGTGTTGTATAAGGATAAATTTTAATTTGGATACTTGCTGCTGAGGAGTATGTAAACTTGTTAAAAGTGCAAACTCTGGAATCAGACTTCCTGGGACTGAATTTTGGCTTTGTCACCTACTTGATCTTGAGCAAGGAGCAAGTTTATTCCTCTGTGCCTCAGTTTTCTCACCAATAAAATTAGGATAACAGTAGCAACTATAAAAGAACTGTAGTGAGACTGGAATCATAGATCTTTACATATAAATGAACAGGGACTGCCACATACTAATTACTCAATAAATAGCTGTTACTACTAATGTATACAAGGCTGTTAAACATTTTAAGGGGGTAAGGGTATTTTCATTAATGAGACTTGTTAAGTATTATGTGTTTCAATGTGTTGCCTTACTTAATTTATGCCAATATTCCATCTCAGTATGAATAATGAAATAGTATGAGGAAAAGCCTCAGTTTAGTTTGCTTAGATGTGTTTGAGACAGGAATTATCATCCTTTTGAAAGGAATAAGCTAAAAGGCTGCATTTGGTTCTGGCTTAAAGTAACTGAGAGGTGATTCTTAAAAGGCAAAGGAGAAAATGAGGGAGCAGGGGAGGCTTAGCAGGATGCATATATCTTCTGATGTTGTGGGAGCATGAGAGAACACTCTCAGAAAAAAGTGAAGGTGCTGACTCTCTGACAAGTGAATGCCCCATTTATATGACCCACAGTATCTTATGCATGTCTCAAAGTAATTAACCTTCTACTATGTAATTATCTGTTTACATTTTTTTCTTCGATTGTACAGTGATCTACTTGAGGACAAAAATGGTTCCATTTATTTTTGTTCAATAGTTGCTTAGTAAAATATTCACTGAATGAATGACTTAACTAGTTAATTAACTAGTTAATACTATAACAGGAGAGCTAAAGCTCTCAGAGATATTCTGACTCAATGGAGGGAAGTGTTGAGGTAGAAGTGACCGGCCGTTATAGATCCCTGACCTCTGTGCTAGAGACAAATGCTCTCAGTAAGCATAAAATACATTTGAAGTTTAAACTTCTGTAAGTTTTGTAAATTTTTTTAACGATAACTTTCTTTCTTAAAAATTTCACAAGTATTTAAGAATCTACTATGTAGCACTTTACAAGTCATAGGAACTAAGTGCAATGTGTGGTACAAATATAGTCAAACCACAGCAAATGTCTAAAAGTAAGTTCAATAAAAGAGTCCTAGATAATGTGCTGTGGTAGATCAGAGAATAAGTAACTACTTATAGTTAGAAGAATCAAGAAAATTTTAGTATGGGAGCTATATTTGAGCTCAATCTTGATAATAATTAATCTAAACGTGTGAAAATAGAGCATTATACTATTGCTCTGGAAACTGAATGATGCACAAATACATGTGAAAATATCTGTGAATGAATGACATAAACATCAAAGGCATTCCCAACTCAAAGTATCAATATATATGAAAAGCTGGCTATTAGTTGATGTATATGTCTCTGTAATGGCAATCAGCCAGGAAATAAAATAATAATAATGCCCCTTAGAAAATTCATCCATTAATGAATACATCCATTCATTCTTTCAACCTAATACAAGGACCTACTGCATATCAGATTTTGAACTATGCTGACTACATTGGATATCATGGTGGTTAAGACAGAATAGGCTCTCTGCCCAAGAAGTAGATAAAGACAATTAAATTAATAATTACAATATGATATATTCTATGTTAAGCAAAGAACTGGATGTTATGTGAAAACATACTTGTAAGCTATTTATACTTTAACTCATTCTAGAAATATGGCAGGACTATATTTGGGCAAATATAAAGTGCTAGTGGTTTTTATTGACCTTGGATTTCATCTGATTTGGTGTTGCTAATCTACAGAGTAGACTGCCATATGTGGGTCTTACACACTGTTTGCTATTCAAAATCTTGTCTTTTGAACCTAATTATGGATACATCAAGCACAAATACGTTTGTTTTCTTAATCTCTTCAAGACTAAGCATGGCAGCATTTTTCCTACCTTGGTGTTTCTTTTTTCCCTTAAGGTACATCTTTTATTATAAATTACAGCAACCTCAAGAAGATGATGGTGACAATGTATGAAACAGAAAAAAAAAATATGCTCTCTTTTGTGAGATTATATCTACAGGCCTAGGAAAAGTAACATCTTGTTTGGACTGTTAAATTGAACAAACACAACACAGAAGTCAGAAGAAGCAGTTATAGGCAACACCAATTCTTATTATATAAACCTTACCAAGGTTTGAGTTGGTCTCTTTGTTTGTGATTCTTCTTCAAATTCAAGTTATAACCTATACCTTATAATAAATATTTCCCCCCAAATTGTCATCTATACAGTGGGTCTGCCTTAGAAACCAAAACTCAGGAAGAGGAGCAAGATGGCAGAGGAGTAGGAAACCTAAATTTTGTATGGTCCCAGGAATTCAGCTAGATAGGGATCAAACCATTCTGAACACTTACGAACTCAACAGGAGATCGAAGAAAAGAATAGCAGCAACTCTCTGAACAGAAAAGCGACCACTTTCTGGAAGGTAGGACGTGCGGAGAAGTGAATCCGAGGCGATATTCGGGAAGATAGACGGCGGGGGAGGGGGCCTCTCTCAGCCGCTACCGGCAAGTGATAGAGCAGTGGAGCACAAAATCGAAACTTTTAGAAGTTGATCCGCTGAGGGACGTCGCTCCAGTGGCTAAGTGGAGGGTGGAACCCTCGTGGGACAGTGTGGTCTCAGGACCCTCGGGGTCACAGAAAGACCAGGGGTGCCCGAGTGTGGCAGAGCTCCCAGGTATCAGAGCGGGGAAGCTGGCTGCAAAGATGGAGCCGAGGAGTGGGCTCTCAGCTCAGGGTTGCCATAAACCGTGATCCACAGCACAGTCGGGCCACTGCTCCTCCAGCAGGGACCCGACAAGCAGCAGATCCGGGGAGACTCCCTTCCTACCCCGGGAGGAGTGGCACAGGAGCGCACCGCAGGGATCTGCTGGGTTTGTAGACTCCAAACGGGGTCATGTGCCAGAGATAGAAATGCTTAGTCACAGGCCAGGTGAGCATGGAGTGTGGCCAGAGACCGGGGAGCCGGGAGTAACGGACTGCTTTTCTCTGGGAGCTCACTGAGGACTGGGGTCCCAGGTTCTCAGCTCCTCCGGGGCGGAGACTGGGAGGCCACCATTTTCACTCTCATCCTCCAAAGCTGTACAGAAAGCCTGCAGGCAACAAAAGCTACCAAGAGCAAACCCGAGCAGTTAGCCCGGCCCGGCAAGGGCAGGGCAATTCTGCCTCCAGCAAAGACATGTGAGAACCACGGCAACAGGCCCCTCCCCCATAAGATCAGCAAAAACAGCCAGCCAAGACCAAGTTTACCAACCAATGAGAATGGCAGAACTCCAGCACTATGGGAATACAGCTCATAGAATTTATGGGTTTTTTTCCCCATGATTCTTTAGTCTTTCAAAGTTAATTTTTTAATTTTCTTTATTTTTCTCTATTTTTTTAATTTTTCTTTTTTCCTTTTTTAACCAACATCTTATCAATTCCTTTTTTTAAAAATCTTTTTTAATTTTCAATTTTAGACTCATATTCTATCCCTTCATTGTAGTTAACCTTATTTTTTGTATATATATAAGTTTTCCTCTCTATAAAATTTTGGGATTCAGTTTCTTCTAACAGACCAAATATGCCCTAAATCTCTAGTGTATGGCTTTATTCTATCCTGCCTGATCACATTCTCTCCCTTTTTTTTTTTTAATTTTTCTTCTTTCTTTTTTCAACAAATTTCTTATCTTATCAATTCCTTTTATAAAATCTTTTATAATTTTCATCTTTACAGTCCTATTCCATCTCTTCATTGTATCTACCCTTATTTTTGTACATATATAAGTTTTGATTTCTTTAAAATTTTGGGAGGCAGTTTCATCTAACAGGCCAAAATACGCTCAGAATCTAGTGTGTGGCTCTGATCTATTCACTGGCCTGATCATATTCTTTTTTTTTCTTTCCCTTTTTATTTCCCCGGGTTTGGGGTCTCTTCTGATTTGCTTGGTGTATATTTTTCTGGGGATCTTGTTACCCTTTTAGCATTTTGTTCTCTCATTCATCTATCCTCCTCTGGACAAAATGACAAGATGGAAAAAATCACCTCAAAATAAAGAACAAGAGGCAGTACCGACTGCCAGGGACCTAATCAATATGGACATTAGTAAGATGTCGGAACTAGAGTGCAGAATGATGTTTATAAAGATACTAGCTGGGCTTGAGAAAAGCATGGAAGATACTAGAGAATCCTTTCTGGAGAAATAAAAGAACTAAAATCTAAGCAAGTCGATATCAAAAAGGCTATTAATGAGGTGCAATAAAAAATGGAGGCTCTAAGTGCTAGGATAAATGAGGCAGAAGACAGAATTAGTGATATAGAAGACCAAATGATGGAAAATAAAGAGGCTGAGAAAAAGAGAGATAGACAACTACTGGATCATGAGGGCAGAATTCGAGAGATAAGTGATACCATAAGATGAAACAATATTAGAATAATTGGGATCCCAGAAGAAGAAGAAAGAGAGAGAGGGGCAGAAGGTATATTGGAGCAAATTATAGTGGAGAACTTGCCTAATTTGGGGAAGGAAACAGGCATCAAAATCCAGGAGGCACAGAGAACCTCCCTCAAAATCAATAAAAATAGCTCAACACCCAGACATCTAATAGTAAAACTTACGAGTCTCAGAGACAAAGAGAAAATCCTCAAAGCAGCTCGGGACAAGAGGTCTATAACCTACAATGGCAGAAACATTAAATTGGCAGCAGACCTATCCACAGACACCTGGCAGGCCAGAAAGGACTGGCAGGATATATTCAGAGCACTAAACGAGAAAAATATGCAGCCAAGAATACTATATCCAGCTAGGCTGTCACTGAAAATAGAAAGAGAGATAAAAAGCTTCCAGGACAAACAAAAACTAAAAGAATTTGCAAACACCAAACCAGCCCTACAAGAAATATTGAAAGGGGTCCTCTAAGCAAAAAGAGAGTCTAAAAGTAACATAGACCAGAAAGGAATAGAGACAATATACAGTAACAGTCATCTTATAGGCAATACAATTCATATCTTTCAATAGTTACCCTGAATGTAAATGGGCTAAATGCCCCAATCAAAAGACACAGAGTATCAGATTGGATAAAAAAAACAAGACCCATCGATATGCTGCCTGCAAGAGACTAATTTTAGACCCAAAGACACCCCCAGATTGAAAATGAGGGGTTGGAAAACTATTTACCATGCTAATGGACATCAAAAGAAAGCTGGGGTGGCAATCCTTACATCAGACAAATTAGATTTTAAACCAAAGACTATAATAAGAGATGAGGAAGGACACTATATCATACTTAAAGGGTCTATCCATAAGAAGTTCTAACAGTTGTAAATATCTATGCCCCTAACATGGGAGCAGCCAATTATATAAGCCAATTAATAACAAAAGCAAAGAAACACATTGACAACAATACAATAATAGTGGGGGACTTTAATACCCCCCCTCACTGAAATGGACAGGTCATCTAAGCAAAAGATCAACAAGGAAATAAAGACTTTAAATGACGACACACTGGACCAAATGGACTTCACAGATGTATTCAGAACATGGCATCCCAAAGCAACAGAATACACATTCTTCTCTAGTGCCCATGGAACATTCTCCAGAATAGATCACATCTTAGGTCACAAATCAGGTCTCAACTGGTACCAAAAGATTGGGACCATTCCCTGCATATTTTTGGACCACAATGCTTTGAAACTAGAACTCAATCACAAGAGGAAAGTGGGAAAGAACTCAAATACATGGAGGCTAAAGAGCATCCTACTAAAGAATGAATGGGTCAACCAAGAAATTAAAGAAGAATTTAAAAAATTAATGGAAACAAATGAAAATGAAATCATAACTGTTCAA
>NW_028009123.1:10933-19967 GCF_054177405.1 Leptonychotes weddellii | reverse complement strand
CCAGTTGAAATAGGGTCCCCTACTCCTCTGCCATCTTTCCCCCCTCCCTATTCTACACTTTTAAAATTCTTTTTAATGCTGGTTACAAACTACTGGATTGATTTGAGGACTCACTTATGGGGCTGCAACCTGAAAATCTGAAAAATACTAGCTTGGGAGCCTTTCTGGGAGAATGTCACAGACCTTCTTGGGCCGCACTGTAGGGCAGGAGCAGCAAAAATGACCATTCGCCCTCAAAAGGCACGGTGCTATGGAGTTTCAAAAAGTCCCAGGTGGAGTGGTAGAATGAGTGTAGCATGGATAGAGTTTCAAAAGTTAATAGACAGAAGGACGTCTGGGTGGCTCAGGTGGTTCAATGTCTGCCTTCAGCTCAGGTCATGGTCCCGGGGTCCTGGGATCCAGTCCCACATCGGGCTCCTTGCTCAGCTGGGAGCCTGCTTCTCCCTCTGCCTGCCTCTCTCTCTCTCTCTCACTCTGCCAAATAAATAAATAAAATCTTTAAAAGAAAAAGTTAATAGACTAGAAAAGCTCTTAAGTTCAGGAAGAAAGAAAGACCAAAGTGACCCCTGGGGACTGATAACCGCAGATGAGACAGGAGCAAGGAACTTGAGTGGACACAGCCTAGGTAGATGGTGGCATCAAGGACAGCACGACCAGACATTCTCCCTGACAACTCAACACGTAATGCCTCCCAGCTCAGACAATTCCACAGAAAGAAGAGCACAGCTGAAATGGCTGAGCTTTATTCCTGTCACCCAGTGGAATGAGAACTTGGCAGTTGCTCAGTTTGTATTCTGCATAAAAAGTCACCCCAAACTAGTGGCTTGAAGCAACACCACCTATTTCACTTGTACCCCACAACTCCCTGGGAGTCAGCTGGGCTCAGCAAGGTGGTTTGCATTTGTGTCTGTCATGTACTTGCAGGCAGAGAGTGACTAGAGCTAGAGTCAGTGGAAGGCTGGCTCACTCATGGGGCTGGTGCGCAGACTGGAGGACTCCACGGGCAGCTGGAACAGCTGGGACTCCCGGGGCCTCTCTGTCTCCACGTGGTCTCTGCAGCACAGAAGCTTCACAGAAACTGGAGGGAGAGTGAGGCAGAGGCTGTTCTGCTTCTACGACGAGGGCTTAGAAGTCACACAGTATCTCTTCTGCCTTCCCCTCATAGTTGAGGCAGTCACAAAAGCTTGCCTAGAGCCACAAGGAGGAGACAGAGACTCTACCTCTTGACTAAGGAAGAGGAAGTTCTGATACTGCATATGGAACCAAAACCAGTGTTGCGGTCATTTTTAGGATTCTGTTTGAAAAAGTTCACTTGGAGGAAAAAGAAATGTCTTGCGAATCCGAGTTGACGTGCTGAAATGTCTATCTACCACACTAGTAACCATATGAGGCTTATTCTCTCTATAAAGGATGAGGACCACTGGTGTAGCCCAGTGTCCTCTTTAACAGCTGAGGACACCGCGGCATCAATGGGGTCGGTGACTTGCACAGAATCCGCCAGCCAGACAATGTCAGGGCAAGCCCAGATCCCAGATCTCTAAGCCCCAGCTTAGTTCTCTTCCTAGACTCTTGCCTACCAGGTTTCCCAGTGACCTTCACAGGCTCATTTCCTGAGCAGATTTGAGTGGACAAGGACACATGAAGTTCTTGCTCTTACCTATGTAGTAGGAGTGACAAGAGAAGTCTCCGCCAACAAGGCCACCCTGCATCCACATATGGAAGACAAGGAAACACCACAACGTTCTCCAAATGTTCCCTAGCAATGACGTCCTAAACATGGCAGGGGAACACACCGATCAGAGCAGACACCACATAAACAACTGTTAACAACAGTGTCAGAGTGTTCCAAGTGGAAATTACCTTTGCCTCCTTTCTGAGCCAAGTTAAGAAGACATTTTGCTTTGTTTAAGCCCAAGACCACAGCCCAAGCATTCATAGCTCTGGGCTAGAAACTTAAGTTTAAAATCCATTTGTTCTAGGGTAAAAAAAAAAAAAAATGTGATTTTTCAATTTGCTGGCAAACAAGATTGTCAAAGTTACTTCTTAAATACTTTTTGGAAGTTAAATCACTCCTGCTGAGGAAAAATGATGAGTCGATAGAAACTAAATCATGATCAGATGGATTAAATTGTTCTCAATAAAACAACTTTTTAAAGGAAGGGCAAAGTACTAAGAAGAATGGGTTTCTAGTAGATTTTATATTAACAATCATCACTTTTCTGTAGTTAAGGATTATCCAGCCCATTGTTATGGAAATACAGGATGTGGTCCCAAACGCAACAGTATAATTTCACTGCAAGATTAACCAAAAGGGCAGTGAAAACCCTAGTTAAAGTATAGCACTTTGGTATTCTGTTAAATACGAGAAAGAATACAGTAGACAGGAAGGAATTTACACTAACATCTTAACATTTCTAAAGCTTTGGTTCCAGTGGGGAAATTCTGTTTGATTGCCTCTCCCTTCTAGGTGAGCATTTGATTGAACAATCAGGACATCAGAGAATCCTAACATATTCGAACTGGGAAAGGTCTTAAAAGAGATTGTGTCCAAATGTCTCAGTTCATAGATGATGCCGCTGCGGCTCTGAGAGGGGAAGGAAGTCATTCTGTTACAGCCGGTGATGGAGGACTAGAACCCAGGAGTCCTGATTCCAAAGCCTGTCCACATTACACCCCCCCCCCCCATTTAAGCCTCTTAGAAGCATTTCAGCAAAAGCACACACCATAGTTAGAAACCAGAGACTATGAAAGGAAAAAGAGATTTGCAGAGACATCAGCTCTCTGCCTCTCCAGCATCTTTCCCGTCTACCCTCAACAGCCTATTTTGGTTGGAAGGCACCTGACTCCCCCATTTCAGGCCACAAGGTTAGATGGGGGGTGGGGGAGCTATGAGCCTAAGGAGTCCAGCACGTGACCAGGTCCAGCCAATCACACGTTGCAACCACGTCCACTATGATTGGTTCATGGATGGACACATCAAGCAATCAGAACCAAAGGCAAAGGCTCAGGTTTTTTTGGGTTTTTTTTCAACTCAAAAAATGTTTTATTCTCTTCCTCTTTCAACTTGAAAGGGAGAAAATATTAGGCTTGAAGCCGCTCAGCCATCTTCCTACAACTTGAATATTGAGAATAAAGTCCGTATATCAGACGGCAGAGAGAAAAGATGAGAGAAACCGTATACAATAGACAGTGTTTGAACCCTGAATCCAATCATGTCTGAAACCCCACTTCTAACCATGTGCCTTTTAGTTACATGAGCCAGTGAAGTTCACTTAATCACTCAAGAAAGTAATTTGGGAGGTGATCTCAAGAAACATCAGGAGAGGAGTGGAGAGAGGAAGCAGGGAGAGAAGAAAGCCAATAGAAAGTATGCAATCGAGCAAGTTACCAGTGTGGACAAGGCAGCTCCATCCTCCAGTAAACAGCACAGGGCTCTTCCCTGGCTCTCCCCAGAGTTATCTCACCTGAGGATTAAGGGAACTGGGGTATTTTTCTCTCAATCCTCACAAGTCATTGTTTGAAGAATATGAATTAGTTCGGGGGACACTTCTACACATGTGAGCAGAGCAGGCTCAGGTGGCCAGAGAAACCCTCGGGAAAGAGATGCGGTGATTTTGGCAACCAGAAGTTGGACCGCTCCACACGGAAATGGGGGTGGCCGAAAGGGATATGGAGGTGGGGGAGCTGAGGATGCCAGCCCTATGCCGTACAGGCACAACCACAGGACTGGACCCTGATAAGACCACTTGGAAGGCTGCTTGCTGGCCAGAAACACCCAGCTGGCCTCTACATTAGCGAGAAAGAAACAACTGTGCCAAGCCACCAAAATTTGGGGATTGTGTGCCACAGCGGCTAGCCTACCCTGACTAATACAGGGGGAAAAGCAGATTATTTGTACCACTAGCCATATTCATGGCTTAAATCCTGGGATCCGTGGGTGACCGATGATGCAGCTAGATTACTACCGTGTTCGTAAAAATCAGTGAGATGCCAGGTAAAGAGCTCTTGAAGCTACAAAGTCGTGACAGGAAGGCAGACAGAAGAAAGAGCTTCTGGTTTATATGCAAGAGAAGCCCTGGCTCAGAAATACAGAGGTTCCTGAGCTTTGGCCTTTGGCTGCAGAGGAAGCTTTTTCACCAAGAGAAGAACAGATCTGATTAAATCTTGCAGGCTCACAGACCCATTCATTGCAGAATGAAACTCCCCCAGGGGCAGAAACCTGCACTGAATTTGTACCTAAGTTCGAAGCACAGTGACAAAGGAAAGGGCATGCTCTCATCTATGGCTCCTGCTCAAAAGGGAAGTCAGCCTCATGGTTACCACCCCAGTGGGGCCAATGATGACAAGGGTATTGGGAACTCCAAGAAGAGAAGAATCAGATGGGGTTGACTGGTTAAGGGTTACCTAATACCATGACAAGCCCTCAGCCTTCACAATAAAGGTCATTAACATTTGTTGACCACCCATCACTTACCAAACATGGTACTGTAATCCCATTTGGTCTCCAGACAGCTAAAAAGTATCATCGCCCACATTTTTCAGATGAGAATATTGAAGTTTAGGGAGAAGTCCCCAGTGCAAGGTGAAGAGCCAGCAAGTGACCGAGCTACCAGACACTACAAACATGAATCCCACCATACCATGCTTCCTCCTCTGAGCTTTCCTCAGCATTGCTCACAAATGTAAGAAACAGAATGTATTGGGAATTTGTGAAGTTATCAAACTTAAAATAAAATGACTTATTTATCTTAATTTTCTCAATATTCATCTAAACATTAATTTTATGTAAACAGTTATCTAAACATTCCCTTCTAGGTGAGACTAGGTAGCTCAGTCAGTTATGTGTCTGCCTTTGGCTCAGGTCATGATCCCAGGGTCCTGGGATTGAGCCCCGCATTGGGCTTCCTGCTCAGCGGGGAGTCTGTTTCTCCCTCTGCCCCTCTGCCCACCCCCCACTCATGCTCTCTCTCACTCTCTCTTTCTCAAATAAATAAGATCTGAAATAATAATAATAATAATAATAAACATTCCCTTCTAGTAACTTGTGTATTATGCATGGAGTAGGTATCTAAAAACATTTTGTTGAAGACATAAATGAACATACTCCATGTACCTTGACAAAGATTTTTTTTTCCATTCTCCCATACAGTTGGTGAGATTTAACAATCTTAATATTTTTGCTTTTTCATCCCTGGTGTATGAGTCCTCCCCGCTCTCCCCCTTCCCCAACAGTAATGCCTGCAACAAGCAGCATATTGCAACAATCTTTCCCAGCAGCTGTATGCTCAGGAACCTATCCCCCGCCCCCCATCCATGCTGCAATTCCTTTCCTGTATGGTAGCTTTCTCCCTGAGGGACACCACCCTGCTGATCCTCCCTGATAAAAATGACCAACATTCTGTCAAATTTTACAATTCACGGAGCAATCTCCCCAGGGTTAAGTCATTTGATTTCCACAGTGACCAGAGAGGAAGGCAAGACAGGTATCATGAACTCCTGTTTCAGCTGAGAAGACTGAGGCTCAGATTTGCTCAGGTTCATGCAACTAGCAGCTGGACGAAGAAAGACTCACACCACGGTTTTCTCTCTCAAAACCTCCTGCTCCTTACGGCAGATGCTGCTGCATCTCCCCTTCCCCTGACTCCTGAGACAATTTGCCAAGTGACCACATACCAGCTCTGTCACCTTCAGCTCCCAAGATCTACAGCAGTAACGGCTGGGCTCACAATAGGGACCCACCTGAACACCCCTCTTCTAGGCAACAAGACTGTCATAGAGACAGTGAAGCAATGAGGGGGAGCTGGTGGCCAGAGCAGAGCCTGTGGGGACAGAGGCTGCACATACAAGCACTGTTGGACCTTCCTCAGCTGCTCACAATTACTTCCAGAGTCAGAGAAAAGTTCCAGGCCCTGAAACATGTTGCAGTCAGGCGCGAGAGCGTTTGAACCCAGCTCTGCTGCTTCTGTCCCCTTGGGTAAAGTTTAACCTCTCTGAACTCCCAAAATGGGGAAGAGAATATTAACAGAGCTCTTTCAGCATCAGCTGAGGTGGGTAAAGTGTTTAGGATAAGATCTTAATAATAGACGCTATCATCAATATTTATAACTGATTTAACTGTATATGGTCATAATAACATACATAAATTATACAATAATAAATATGTCAACTGAGTGCCATAAATAAGACATGAATGGGACAAGGAAACAAAAAAGCTACCCAAGAAAGCTTTGCAAATGTTTCCTATTTTCTATATCACTCCACAAGCATTGAATATTGGTCTGGCTTCATCCTGCCTGAAATTTTCCTTGTAAATAATGAGATGAAAGGAGCCTTCGCCCAGCATCATTCTTGTGTGTGGAAGTTGCTGAGTAGAACAGACATGTGCCGAATGCACTGGCCTGTGCCCTTCGGTCTAACTAAGACTGCAAAACTCTGTTTAGGGACATCTTGGATTTGTTCTCTAAGGAGGCATCTCCAGCAAATCTTCAGGGTGTGGTGGTTGCTTGGGCGCCATTCAGAGAGAATAAAGGTCTTGCTAGTGTGGCTTCAAAGGTAGAGAGCTATGTGATCCTGGGGAAAGACAAGTCTGGGTTTTCAGAGTAGCAGAGTATTGAGCCCTGCATTGCTCTGGGGAAGCCTAGATTCTATTAAAATATTAACCCTTCAAAGGATGCTGACAGTTTTCATCTGGCAGTCAGGGTTCTGGAGGTGGAGATGTGTCAGCATGAAGAACCAAAGGACTTAGGAGGACTAGGTGAAAAAAATAAATGTTGTGTCCATGTCAAGTTTGCTATGCAAATTTCAGAAATTTGACTTTGATAGCTACGGGGAAAAAAAAAAAAGCAAACCCTACTGGAAAATTAGAAAATTTGTTATTTCCAGAAATGAAATTATCCTTGCAGGGTGTTCATTATCTTAATTAAAATAATAGATATAATTTCTATTTATAGAAATAAGGATTCTCTGAACTTGGAGGGGAAAAAATGGAAAATTAATTCTATATGTACTGAGTGACTTCTCTCTTCCAGATGCTGTTCTAAGTTTTAAGAATAGATAAAGAATAAGATCTCATTCATACCATCAACAAGCTTACGGTCTAGTGAGGGAGCTGGGCATGCATTAAAGCTTGACAAGGGCTGGATGAAACCGTGGCAGATTCTATTTTCCAAAGGTTGTGACAACATCTCCTATGTCACATGCTCTTCTAGAACTTTTCATTCCCCCATGAAGAGGTAGAGCCTAATTCTCCTGCCCTTAAATCAGAACAGGCTGGTGACTCACTTCTAGCTAAGAGAATGCAGTGAAAGTGACAGCATGACTTCCAAAGCTAAGTCCCAAAAAGCAATGTAACCTCTGTCTTACCTTCTGGAATACTCATTCTCGATGCCTTCAGTTGTCACATAAGCAGTCTGACTGCCCTGAGGATGTCATGCTGTGAGGAAGCCCAAACTAGCCCATGCAGAGAGACCAGATGGAGAGGGGCTTCTGAGACCACATGAAAGGGGGATGCTGGGCAAGCTGACTTGGTCCGACACTCTGCCCCTCTCTGTTGTTCCAGCTGTAGCCACCATTTCACTGAAACTCCACGAGGACCCAAAGCTAGAGGTACCCAGCTGGACCCTTGCTGAATTCCTGACCCATAGAAGCCACATGAGGTGAGATGGTTGCCCTAGCTCTATGCGTTGAGTTTTGTGGTGATTTATGATGCAGAAATAGTCCCTGGAATGGGGACCCTTGAGGCAGAACCCTACTTGCTCTCTTCACCAGTGTTTACTCTGGGGGTACAACAGCAGCATGAAGGAAGAATGAGTAATGGCATTGATGAAATAGGACACGTTTCCCAGAGGAGGTGACAAGTCTAGTGAATCTCAAGTGGTGAATCAATATTGTTCAATCAAACAAGGGACAGAAAGGGAATGCCAGGTAGAAGGGAGAGCAAATGCTAAGGCGCAGAGGCATAGAATGGCTGGGTAGATCTAGGGAAGCCTAAGTAACCTAACAGGGCTGAAATGGGGCTGAAATGAAGGTAAGTGTTGGGGAATGTGGCAGGGGAGGTAGGCGGGAACAGATCAGGAGAAGCCTCATATGTTCAGCAGGTCCCAGAGCCACAAGCGAGCCCCACCCCACCCTCCCCCATTCCCAAACAGAAGGTCTTCTCAGGCCAGCAAGGCCTCTCATCCATGTCTTCCACTATGTCCAGGCCTGGATTGGGCATGGGGGTCTCTTCTCTTCACCTTGTGTTGCTGTGTGGGCAAGAACTCCGTGAAGTGACCCAGCTGTAGACACATTTTGAAGACCTTATCTGCTCCTCATTGAGCTATGTGCGGTTTTTTAGAGGGAGACACAAAACCCTTCAGTGCTTGTATCTCCAAGCGTCTATGGGTTTTCTAGAGAATCTGCCCACCTTGCAGAGACATGGTCAGGGAAAGAGGACTCAGGGATACAATGGTGTCTAAGCTCTTTGCCTTCCCCATAGTTTTCCATATCTTTTTTTCCTCCAAGTCCAGAACATCCTTATTTGGTCTGACAGAGGATAGCTTGCATCTCCAGCTGATCTTTCAAATGCATTGTTTGTGTTCCTGGGCTTTAGGCTTTGGAATCGAAAGCCATAATTAACTCCTTTATTATCTGTGCTCTGCAGGGATGTCCTTGAGACAGTGTATCCATCAGAACAGGCTATGTCGTGCTGTAGGAACAAGAATAGGAACTCAGTGGCTTGACACAGCCAACATCTCTCTGTCTCATGCTACACATCTGACCCGGAGGGCGCTCTGCTCATCGGTCACTCAGGACGCAAGGCAGACACAGGATCCCTCTCAACATGTGCTTCTGCCATTACCCTGTCAGGGGGAAGAGAAGGAAGCTTTGAAAGCTTCTGCTCAGAAAAAAATACAAGAAGCTAGGATTTTGTTGAGGATTTTGGAATCCATATTCATCAGGGATATCGGTCTGAAATTCTCCTTTTTGATGGGGGCTTTGCCTGGTTTGGGGATGAAGGTAATGCTGGCCTCATAGAATGAGTTTGGAAGTTTTC
>NW_028009123.1:0-10833 GCF_054177405.1 Leptonychotes weddellii | reverse complement strand
CATGAGTGTTTTGTAGTTCCTAGAGTATAGATTCTTTACCTCTTTGGTTAAGTTTATTCCGAGGTATCTTATGGTTTTCGGTGCTATTGTAAATGGAATTGTTTCTTAATTTCTCTTGCTACAGTTGAGTTGTTAGTGTATAAGAAAGCAACTGATTTCTGTGCATTGATTTTGTATCCTGCCACATTACTGAATTGCTGGATGAGTTCTACTATTTGGGGGTGGAGTCTTTTGGGTTTTCCACATAAAGTATCATGTCATCTACGAAAAGAGAGAGTTTGACTTCTTCTTTGCCAATTTGAATACCTTTTATTTCTTTTTGTTGTCTGATTGCTGTTGCTAGGACTTCTAGTACTATGTTCAACAACAGTGGTGAGAGTGGGCACCCTTGACGTGTTCCTGATCTTAAGGGAAAGGCTCTCAGCTTTTCCCCATTAAGGAAGATATTCACTGTAGGTTTTCATAGATGGATTTAATGAGCTTGAGGAATGTTCCCTCTATCCCTATACTCTGGAGAGTTTCAATCAGGAAAGGATGTTGTATTTTGTCAAATGCTTTTTCTGCATCAATTGAGTGGACCATATGGTTCTTCTCCCTCCTCTTCTTAATGTGTTCTATCACATTGATGGTTTTGCGAATGTTGAACCACACTTGCATTCCGGGGATAAATCCCACTTGGTCATGGTGGATGACCCTTTTAATGTATTGTTGGATCCTATTAGCTCGGATTTTGTTGAGGATTTTGGAATCCATATTCATCAGGGATATCGGTCTGAAATTCTCCTTTTTGTTGGGGTCTTTGCCTGGTTTGGGGATGAAGGTAATGCTGACCTCATAGAATGAGTTTGGATGTTTTCCTTCTGTTTCTATTTTTTGAAACAGCTTCAGTAAAAGAGGTATTATTTCTTCTTTGAATGTTTGGTAGAATTCCCCAGGGAATCCATCAGGCCCTGGACTCTTGTTTTCTGGGAGGTTTTTGATCACTGTTTCAATCTCGTTACTGATATTCTATTTTTTGAAACAGCTTCAGTAGAATAGGTATTATTTCTTCTTTGAATGTTTGGTAGAACTCCCCAGGGAATCCATCAGGCCCAGGACTCTTGTTTTTTAGGAGGTTTTTGATCACTACTTCAATCTCCTTACTCATTATTAGGCTATTCAGGTTGTCAATTTCTTCCTGTTTCAGTTTTGGCAGCTTATAGTTTTCCAGGAAGGCCTCCATTTCATCCAGATTGCTCAGTTTATTGGCATATAGTTGCTGATAATAATTTCTAATAATTGTGTCTATTTCCTTGGTGTTAGTGGTGATCTCTCCCCTTTCATTCATAATTTTATTAATTTGGGTCCTTTCTCTCTTCTTTGGATAATTCTGGCCAGTAGTTTATCAATCTTATTAATTCTTTCAAAGAACCAACTTCTAGTTTCATTGAACTGATCTACTGTGTTTCTGGTTTCTAATTCATTGATTTCTGCTCTAATTTTAATTATTTCTCTTCTAATGCATGGCTTAGGCGTCGTTTGTTGCTTTTTCTTTAGTTGTTTAAGGTGTAGAGTTAGATGGTGAATTCGGGATTTTTCTATTTTTTTGAGTGAGGCTTGGATGGCTATGTATTTCCCCCTTAGGACCGCCTTTGCAGTATCGCATAGGTTTTGGACCGTGTGTTTTCATTCTCATTGATTTCCATGAATTGTTTAAGTTCTTCTTTGATTTCTTGGTTGACCCAAACATTCTTGAGCAGAGTGGTCTTTCGCTTCCAAGTGTTTGAATTTCTGCCCAATTGTTTCTTGTGATTGAGTTCCAGTTTTAGAGCATTGTGGTCTGAGAATATGCAGGGAATAATATCAGTCTTCTGGTATCGGTTGAGACCTAATTTGTGACGCAGTATATGGTCTATTCTGGAGAAAGTTCCATGTGCTCTCGAGAAGAATGAGTATTCTGTTGCTTTAGGGTAGAATGTTCTGTAAATATCTATGAGGTCCATCTGGTCCAATGTATCATTCAAAGCTCTTGTTGCCTTGCTGATTTTCTGCTTAGATGATCTGTCCATTGCTGATAGTGGAGTATTGAGGTCTCCTACAGTTAACGTATTGTTATCAATATCACTCTTTATTTTGGTTAACAGTTAGCTTATATAGATTGCTGCTCCCATGTTGGGGGCATAGATATTTAAAATTGTTAGATCTTCTTGTTGGATAGACTCTTTAAGAATGATATAGTGTCCTTCTGTGTCTCTTATTACAGACTTTAGTTTAAAATCTAATTTGTCTGATATAAGAATTGCTACCCCAGCTTTCTTTTGAGGTCCGCTGGCATGGAAGATGGATCTCCATCCCTTCATTTTCAGTCTGGAGGTATCTCTAGGTTCAAAATGAGTCTCTTGTAGACAGCATATGGATGGGTCCTGACTTTTTATGCAATCTGCAACCGTGTGCCATTTTATGGGAGCGTTTAGGCCATTTACGTTGAGAGTGATTATGGAGAGATATGAATTAATTGTCATCAGGTTGCCTGTGAAGACGTTGTTTTTATAGATTGTCCCTGTAAACTTCTGTTGTAGATCACTCTTGGGGTCTTTCTCCTTTTATATAAACCCCCTTAATATTTCTTGCAGGGCCAGCTTAGTGGTCACATATTCTTTCACCTTCTGCTGGTCGTGGAAGCTCTGCATCTCTCCATCCATTCTAAATGAAAGCCTTGCCAGATAAAATATTCTTGGCTGCATGTTCTTCTCATTTAGTACCCTGAATATGTCTTGCCAGGCCTTTCTGGTTTGCCAGGTCTCTGTGGATAGGTCTGACGTGATTCT
Organism: Leptonychotes weddellii; assembly: GCF_054177405.1. Taxonomy (NCBI): domain Eukaryota; kingdom Metazoa; phylum Chordata; class Mammalia; order Carnivora; family Phocidae; genus Leptonychotes; species Leptonychotes weddellii. The sequence continues at coordinate 8,026 of NW_028009123.1, read as the reverse complement.
GTTCCTCCCTCTGTACGTAAGGAATCTCTTCCCCCTAATTGCCCTTAAGATGGTTTCCTTGGTTCTAAGATTTGCAAATTTTACTATTACATGCTGGGGTGTTGGCCTGTTTTCCTTGATCTTAGGAGGGGTCCTCTCTGCCTCTAGGACTCGAATGTTTGTTTTGTTCCCCAGATTAGGGAAGTTCTCACCTATGATTTGCTCAAAGACATGTTCTAGTCCTCAATCTCTCCTCTCCTTCCGGGATTCCAATTATTCTGACATTGGAATGCTTCATGGTGTCACTTATTTCTCTGATTCTATTTTCATGGATTCTGAGTTGTTTTTCCTTTGCCTCCTCTTTTCCCTTTTTATCTATTATATTGTCTTCCAGTTTTCTTATTCTCTCTTCTGTCTCAGTTACCCTAGCTGTTAGATTATCTAGATTGGATTGGATCTCATTGATAGCATTTTTCAGTTCTGCCAAATCACCTTTTATTTCTGCCCTTAGAGACTTTATGTTGCCATTAATTGATTCCTCCATTCTAGCCGTTGTCTTCACAATTGCTAGCTTGAATTCCATCTCCAACATCTTGGTTATATCTGCATCCATTTGTAAATCTGCAGCATAAGTCCTAATCTCTGAGTCTTTTCTGTTTTGGGGGTTCCTCCTCCTAGTCATTCTGTTGATGGGTGTTTGAGGGTATGTATAGAGTCCAAATTATTGACCAGAATCCAAGCAAGATGCACCTGTTTTCTTGGGACCTTAGGGTTGGTGGCCTCTTGTTTTCCCAGCCTGTCTTCTGCAGGACGGGCCTCCGTGCTGTTACTCAGGCAACCTTGTTTGGGCGGAGTTGCCCTGCACCCTTGTGGCGGGGGATGGGCTCAGTGGGAATCAGTCTTTGGGGCTTTTGTTCTCTGGCACCTTTCCCTGGGCGTTTTCCCTGTCTTTTCCGTGAGTCAGAGCAGAAGAGACAGTTTACAACCCTCTGCCTCAGAGCAGAGAGTCCTCAGTCTGTTCTTCAGTGAGCCCTCCAGGCCACACTGTCTCCGTTTCTGTTCGTGCTGCTATAAACTGCAGCGTCTTGGGTTGTGTGCCCCTCCGCAGTGCCCCCAGTCCTGCCTCCAGGTCGGGGCATGTCTCTGCCCTTTGTGCTCCTAAAACCACCAGCTGTTCCCCGTTCATGTGCCCGCTAATCCGCCGCTCGGTGTTCCCACCCCGGGGGTTGCAGTTCACCAGCTGTACACAGCGTACTGGGTTTCTGTCTCGGAGGCTGTAGTTCACGTGCGCGCGACCATCGCTCTGGGTTTCTGTCTGGGGGGCTGCGGTTCACGTGTGCGCGACCCTGCTGGTTTGGTTTTTCACCCCATGGGCTGCCCTAAAGTTCTTTCCTGATGCTACTGGTCTGCGAGTCTGTGCCCCATCCGCACTCACCGGCGGTGCAGGATCCCCACATCCAGGCACCCTCCCACTGCCATTTTTCCTCCGATATCTGCCCACAGAATCATGGCTCTCTGCTTCATACCTCAAAACCAACTGCCTGTTATATTCTGTTTGTAGAGATCCAGATCTTCTTACACCTCAGGCTGGTTTCTTGGGTGCTCAGAGTGGCCTGGTAGATATCCAGCTTAATTCCAGGGACCAGTTGAAATAGTGTCCCCTACTCCTCCACCATCTTTCCCCCCTCCCGCGATCTCTCTGTTCTGAGGCAGAGGGTTGGAAATAGTCACTTCTGCTCTGACTCTCGGAAGAGACACAGAAAGCTTCCAGGCTAAGCCACCAGAGAACAAATGCCCCCCAAAACTGGGTTTCACTGAGCCCATCCCCACCTCTCACCAGGGGTAGTGGAGCAGGCCCCTCCCCCAGAAGACAGACTAGAACAAGAGGCTGACAACCTTTAGGTCCCCCAAAACAGGTTATTCCAGCTTGGGTTGTGCTCAATAATTTGGACTCTAAACATTATGTCAATGACCCTTCAACAGAATGACTAAGAGGAGGAACACCCAACAGGAAAGACTCAGAGACTGTGACTTCTGCCACAGATTTACAAATGGATACAGATATAACCAAGATGTCAGAAATAGACTTCAGGGTAACAGTTATGAAGACAATAGCTAAAATGGAGAAATCAATTAATGGCAACATAGAGTCTCTAAGGGCAGAAATGAGAGCTAAAGTGGCAGAACTTAAAAATGCTATCAGTGAGATCCAATCTAATATAGATACTCTAACAGCTAGGGTAAATGAGGCAGAAGAACGAATTAGTGATCTAGAAGACAAACTGATAGAAAAGAAGGAAACCGAGGAGGCCTGGAACAAACAGCTTAAAATCCATGGAAACATAATTATCGAAATAAGTGACACCATGAAACGTTCCAATGTCAGAATTATTGGGATCCCTGAGGGGATGGAGAGAGAGAGAGGACTAGAAGACATATATGAGCAAGTCATAGCGGAGAACTTCCTGAGGAATGAAACAAACATTCATGTCCTAGAGGCAGAAAGGACCCCTCCCAAGATCAAGGAGATCAGACCAATGCCCCAGCATGTAATAGTAAAATTCGCAAATCTTAGAACTAAGGAAACCATCTTAAGGGCTGTTAGGGGGAAGAGATAACTTACATACAGAGGGAAGAACATCAGAATAACACCAGACTTATCCACAGGGACCTGGCAGGCCAGAAAGGGCTGGTAAGACATATTCAGAGTACTAAATGAGAATATGCAGCCAAGAATATTTTATCCAGCAAGGCTGTCATTTAGAATGGATGGAGAGATGTAGAGCTTCCAGGACTGGCAGAAACTGAAAGAATATGTGACCACTAAGCCGGCCCAGTAAGGAATATTAAGGGGAGAATGACCCAAAGAGTGATATAGAACAGAAATTTACAGAGACAATCTATGGAAATGAGGACTTCACAGGTAACATGATGACAATAAATTCATATCTTTCAATAATCACTCTCAACGTTAACGGCCTAAATGCTCCCATAAAACGGCACAGGGTTGCAGATTGGATAAAAAGACGGGACCCATCCATATGCTGTCTAAAAGAGACTCATTTTGAACCTAAAAATACATCCACACTGAAAGTGAAAGGATGGAGATCCATCTTCCATGCCAGCGGACCTCAAAAGAAAGCTGGGGTAGTAATTTTTATATCAGAAAAATTAGATTTTAAGTTAAAGACTGTAGTTAGAGACACAGAAGGACACTATTTCATTCATACATTGTCTATCCAACAAGAAGATATAACAATTGTAAATATCTACGCTGCCAACATGGGAACAGTTAACTACATAAGCCAACTGTTCACCAAAATAAAGAGTCATATTCATAATAATATGTTCATTGTAAGAGACCTCAAAAATCCACTCTCAGGAATAGACAGATCATCTAAGTAGAAAATCAATATAGGAAGAAGAGCTTTGAATGACACACTGGACCAGATGGACCTCATAGATATATACAGAATATTCCTTCCTAAAACAACAGAATACTCATTCTTCTCGAGCACACATGGAACTTTCTCCATAATACACCACATACTGGGTCACAAATCAGGTCTCAACTGATACCAAAAGATTATTCCCTGCATATTCTCAGACCACAATGCTTTGAAACTGGGACACAATTTCCTGAAAATTTTGGAAGAAATTCAAACACTTGGAACCTAAAGACCTTTCTGCTGAAGAATGTTTGGGTCACCCAGGCTATCAAAGAACTCAAGCAACTCATGGAGACCAGTGAGAACGAAAACACATTGGGCCAAAACGTATGGGATACTGCAAAGGCAGTCCTAAGGGGGAAATACATAGCCATCCAAGCCTCACTCAAAAAAATAGAAAAATACCAAATTCACCAACTAACTTTACACCTTAAAGAACTAGAGAAAAAGGAACACATGTTGCCTAAGGCAGGCATTAGAAGAGAAATAATTAAAATTAGAGCAGAGATCAATGAATTAGAAACCAGAAACACAGTAGATCAGATCAGCGAAACTAGAAGTTGGTTCTTTGAAAGAATTAATAGGATCGATAAACCAGTGGCCAGGCTAATCCAAAAGAAAAGAGAAAGGACCCAAATTAATAAAATTATGAATGAATGGAGAGAGATCACAACTAACACCAAGGAAATAGAAACAATCATTAGAAATTTTTATCAACAACTATATGCCAATGAATTAAGCAACCTGGAAGAAATGGATGCCTACCTGGACACCTATAAATTCCGAAGACTGAAACAGGATGAAATTGACAACCTGAATAGCCTAATAATGAGTAATGAGATTGAAGCAGTGATCAAAAACCTCCCAAAAACCAAGAGTCCAGGGCCTGATGGATTCCCTGAGGAATACCACCAAACATTCAAAGAAGAAATAATACCTATTCTCCTGAAGCTGTTTCAAAAAAGAGAAACAGAAGGATAGCTTCCAGACTCATTCTATGAGGCCAGCATTATCTTGATCCCCAAACCAGGCAAAGATCCCATTAAAAAGGAGAATTTCAGACTGATATCCCTGATGAATATGGATTCCAGAGTTCTCAGCAAGATCCTAGCTAATAGGATCCCACAGAATATTTAAAGGATTATCCACTATGACCAAGGGGTATTTATCCCTGGGATGCAAGAGTGTTTCAACATTTGCAAATCAATCAATTTGATAGAACACATTAAGAGGAGACAGACGAACCATATGGTCTTCTCAAGGGATGCAGAAAAGGCTTTTGACAAAATACAGCATCCTTTCCTGATTAAAACTCTTCAGAGTATAAGGATAGACGGAACATTCCTCAAGATCATAAAATTCATCTATGAAAACCCCACAGCAAATATCATCCTCAATGGGGAAATGCTGAGAGCCTTTTCCTTAAAATCAGGAACACATCAAGGTTGCCTACTCTCGCCACTATTGTTCAACATAGTTCTAGAAGTCCTAGTAACAGCAATCAGACAACAGCAAAAAAATAAAAGGTATTCATATTGACAAAGAGGAAGTCAAACTCTCTCTTTTCACAGATGACATGATACTTTTTGTGGAAAATCCAAAAGCCTCCACCCCCAAATTACTAGATCTCATACAGCCATTTAGGAATGTGGCAGGATACAAAATCAATGCACAGAAATCTTTTCCTTTCTTATACACTAACAATATAACTTTAATAAGAGAATTAAAGAATTGATTCTATTTACAATAGCACAAAAACCATAAGATACCTTGGAATAAACCTAACCAAAGAGGTAAAGGATCTATACTCTAGGAACTATGGAACACTCATGAAAGAAATGGAAGAAGACACAAAAAGATGGAAAAACAGTCCATGCTCATGGATTGGAAGAATAAACATTGTTAAAATGTCTATGCTACCCAGAGCAATCTAGACCTTCAATGCCATCCCTATCAAAATTCCAATGACATTTTTCAAAGTGCTGGATCAAACAATCCTAAAATTTGTATGGAATCACAAAAGATCCTGATTCACCAAGGAAATTCTGAAAATGAAAAACAAAGCTGGGGGCATCAGGTTGCCTGATTTCAATCTATATTACACAGTTGTGATCTTGAAGACAGCATGGTACTGGCACAAAAACAGACACATAGACCAATGGATCAGAATAGATAGTCCAGATATGGACCCTCAACTCTATGGAACAATAATCTTCGACAATGCAGGAAAAAATATGCAATGGAAAAAGATAGTCTCTTCAATAAATGGTCGTGAGAACACTGCACAGGTATATACAGAAGAATGAAACTCAACCATTCTCTTACACCATACAAAAACATAAACTCTAAATGAATGAAAGACCTCAATGTGAGACAAGAATCCATCAAAATCCTTGAGGAGAACATAGGCAGTAACCTCTTGGACATCGACCACAGCAACTTCTTTCAAGACATGTCTCCAAAGTCAAGGGAAACAAAAGCGAAAATGAACTTTTGGGACTTCATGAAGATCAAAAGCTTCTGCACAGCAAAAGAAACAGTCAACAAAACAAAGATGCAACCCACAGAATGGTAGAAGATATTTGCAAATGACACTACAGACAAAGGGCTGATATCCAAGTTATATGAAGATCTTCTCAAACTAAACACCCAAAAAACAATTAATCAAGTCATTAGTCATCAGGGAAATTCAAATCAAAAACACATTGAGATACCACTTTACACCAGTTAGAATGGCAAAAATTGACAAGATACAACAAATTTTGGAGAGGTTGTGGAGAAAGGGGAACCCTCTTACATTGTTGGTGGGAATGTATGTTGGTACAGTCAGTTTGGGAAACAGTGTGGAGATGCCTCAAAAAATTAAAAATAGAGCTACCCTATGACCCAGCAATTGCACTTCTGGGTATTTACCCCAGAGATGCAGATGTAGTGAAAAGAAGAGCCATATGTACTCCAATGTTCATAGTAGCAATGTCCACAATAACCAAATTGTGGAACGAGCCGAGATGCCCTTCAACGGACGAATGGATAAAGCTGATGTGGTTCATATATACATTGGAATATTATTCAGCCATCAGAAAGGATGAATACCCAACTTTGCATCATGATGGATGAGACTGGAGGAGATTATGCTAAGTGAAATAAGTCAAGCAGAGAACATCCATTATCATATCATTTCACGTATTTGTGGAACATAAGGAATAGCATGAGGATATTAGGAGAAGGAAGGGGAAAATGAAGGGAGGGGGGAATTGGAGGGGGAAATGAACCATGATAGATCATGGACTTCGAGAACAAACTGAGGGTTTTAGAGGAAGGTGGGGTGGGGGGATGTGTTAGCCCTATTATGTGTATTAAGGAGGGCACGTATTGCATGGAGCACTGTGTGTTATATGTAAACAATGAATCATGGAACACTACATCAAAAACTAATGATGTACTGTATGGTGACTATCATAACATAATAAAAGAGACCAGTGTTTGTAAACTTAGGTAAAAGAGCATATGGGAATAGTTGTATGTTTAACTCAGTAAATTTACACTCTGTATAAAAAAAGGATATGTAAAACTTTGACAAACTGTCTTCCAAAGTAGTTGTATTATTTTGCAATCCAATCAGCACTGGGTGAAAATTATGTATTTCTGGTGAGGTTATCTGTTATGGTATTTGCTCCATTCTTAAATCAGGTTTTTTATTTTCCTGTTGATGAGTTTTAAGTGTTTTTTTGTATCTTGATAACAGTTCTTTATCAAATATCTCATACAAATATTTTCTCCCAGTCTGTGGTTTGTTTCCTAATTTCTTTGATACTGCATTTCACAGCATGGAAATTTTTATTTTTAATGAAGTCCATCTAATCAATTATGTCTTTCATGGATTATGCCCTTTGTATTGTATTTAAAAAGTTATCACCACATTGCAAATCATCTAGGTGTTTTCCTATGTTATCTTCTTGTACTTTTATAGTTTTATGGTTTACCTTTATTTCTTTGACCCATTGGAGTTAATTTTTGTGAATACTGTAAGCTCTCTGTGTTTATTTTTTTGTGGGTGGATATTCAGTTGTTCTAGCACCTTTTGTTGAAAAGAGTATTGTTGCTCCATTGTATTGTTTTTTAAAAAATCAGTTGACTATATTTATAGGGTTTTTATTTCTGGGCTCTGTAATCTGTACCATTTATCTATTTGTCTGTTGTTTGACAAATACCACCCTGCCTTGATTATTATAGTTTTATACTAGGCCAGGAAGTTAGGTAGCATAAATCCTCCAACTTGTTTTTTTCAATAATGTGTTAGCTATTTGAGGTCTCTCTATTAAGCTCTCCATATAAACTTTAGAAGCATTTTGTAGATATTCACAAAATAATTTATTGATATTTTGATTGGAATTGTATTGAATTTATAGATAAAGTTGGGAAGAACAGACATCTTAAGAAATTTGAGTCTTCTACATGAACATTTTTCCAAAGAAGACATCCAAATGGCCAACAGACACATGAAAAAGTGCTCAATATTGCTCAACATCAGGAAAATCCAAATCAAAACCTCAATGAGATACCACCTCACACCAGTCAGAATGGCTAAAATTAACAAG
>NW_028009122.1:0-893 GCF_054177405.1 Leptonychotes weddellii | reverse complement strand
GCTCAGGTCATGATCCCAGGGTCCTGGGATCAAGTCCCGCATCGGGCTCCCTGCTCAGCAGAGAGCCTGCTTCTCCCTCTCCCTCTGCCTGCTGCTCTGCCTACTTGTGCTCTCTCACTATCTCTCTGTCAAATAAATAAAGAAAATCTTTTTAAAAAATTAAAAAAATAATAATAATATTGACTTCAGCATCTAAGTAACCATTCATTTTATTAATGATGTTCTCCACCTAGGAGTTATATAGGATAGAAACAATATCCTAGATGGACAATATCTGGGTTTTCAAAAACACCATCGCATTGTATGCAAGAAAATTTGGTAGGATTTTATATTTTCACTAGCGATGAAAACAGAGAGAGCATTTTCTTTCACTACATTGTCAAATCATTTGTTAGTTTTTTTTTTTTTAAACTTTTATGAATATAGAGGGGTCTGGGTGGCTCAGTTGATTAAGCAGCTGGTTCTTAATTATGGCTCAGGTCATGACCTCAGGGTCCAGAGATTGAGCCCCAAGTAAGGCTCCTTCCTCAATGGGGAGTCTGCTTGAGATTCTCCCTTCCCCTCTGCTCCTGCCCCCACTCATGCTCTCTTTCTCTGTCTCTAAAATAAATAAAATAAATCTTAAAAAAAATAAAAACTTTTGAGGTCGGCGGAGCAAGATGGCGGAGGAGTAGGAGACCTGGATATCGTCTCCTCTCAGGAATTCAGCTGGATAGGGATCAAACCATTCTGAACACCTACAAACTCAACAGGAGATTGAAGAAAAGAAGAGCAACAACTCTCTCATCAGAAAAGCGACCACTTTCTGGAAGGTAGGACGTGCGGAAAAGTGAATCCGAGGCGATATTCGGGAGGATAGATGGCAGGGGAGGGGCCTCCGTCGGCCGCTTCTG
>NW_028009121.1:0-894 GCF_054177405.1 Leptonychotes weddellii | reverse complement strand
AAAAAAAAAACCCAAAACTTAAAAATGTCTATTTTAAACCTAGGTTAAGGAATTCTTCAGATTGGGAAAATAACTGGGGTCAAGGTGAAAGGGAGTTCAAGCTTGACAGGAGATGCCCACAACCTGGAGGGCAAGAAGGAGGCTGCGGCAGAATTGAGGGAGGGAGGAAGCAGCTCAGCATCAGTGGAGGGGCCAGAAGAAGGGTGTTTCTTAGGAGAGCGGCCTTTCCTATTCTCTGGAAAGTCCCGAAGGTAGCATGGCAGTGCTGGCCCTGGGAAGGAATCTTGTTGCTTTGCAGTGAGAAAAGGTGAGAAGTAGCTGCCTAGAGAGCTGACCTACTAACGGACCAACTTGTTTCCACAGTGGGGCGAAGAGCCCAGCCAGATTCTTTGAGCTTGCTGGTGGACATGGACGGTTGTTGCCTCATGCAGACTCTAAGCCTCCGAGTCTATCTCCAGAGACCTCGAGGTTCAGACTGTGAAGCCGAGAGATCTCAGAATAGAGGAGATAGTTTCATCTCTTCTTACAGTTGAGGGATCCTCAGTTGAGTGAGAACAAAGATAAGGGACTTGGACAACTCATTGGTGTTGATAGAAGTTACTGGCTATTCCATCGTGACCGCTCTCCATTTGCCAGAGGACTAGGTAGGGCGAGTAGCCAGTTTTTAAAACTGGAAAATAAACAAGGTCAAAATGTTGGGCTCCTGGAAGTCTGGCAGCAGCCTTGAGTGAAATCTATACCACTCAGCACATAGGAGATAAAAATTTATTGAATGAAGAGTGAAATTGGGGGGCAAGCTGATAAGCATATTGTGAGCCTTTCTGAGTGATGCAGAATTAGTAGCAACCACTGTGGGTAGCTAAGAGTGAATAATGCTGAGCCAGTCTCAGATGG
>NW_028009120.1:0-894 GCF_054177405.1 Leptonychotes weddellii | reverse complement strand
TTTTTTTTTATGGCTGAATAATACTACATTGTGTATAGATAACACATCAGCTTTAACCATTCATCTTTGGATTGACACCTAGGCTGCTTCCATATCTTGGCTATTATAAATAATGCTGCAATGAACATAGGGGTGCATGTATCTTTTCAAATTATTGTTTTTGCTTTCTTTGGGTAAATACCCAGTAGCAGAGTTACCAGATTGTACGGCATTCCTATTTTTAAGTTTTTTGAGGAAACTCCGTACTGTTTTCCACAGTGGCTGCACCAATTCACATTCCCACCAATGGAACATTTTTTTAAGTGCATACTTTTTAGCAATATATCAAACTGATAAAAGTTGTTTTAAGTAGTGAAGTTATGGATGACAATTTGTCTTTATTTTTAGTTTTTCAATTTATAACATTATTATTCATAATTTAAAAAAAAGAGAGAGATAAGAAAGCCAAGGAACAGCCAACCCAGAGTATTTTCTAAAAGTGGGAAAATCCTGGGCAAGAAGGCATGGACCTGGTAAACTTTGCTAATCTTCTCAGAACTGAATGGGGTGGACTGATCCTCCCACCCCAAGGAGTAGAGGCTTCCTCCCCTTAGTAGCTCTGGGGTCCCTGGGAATGGACTATAACTAGGACTGGTGGGGATGGGATATGATGGAGTGGGGAGAAATAGAGCTAAGAGGTAAGAAAAGGGTGTTGGTTCACAATGGAATGACACAGCTCCATGGGGTCAATGAAAAAGGATAACAGGAGGAAGAATCAGAGAAAGAGAAGGATGAGTGTAAGCAGAGGAGGCCAAGTGCTTGGGGAGAGGAGCTGGAGACCCAGAAAAACAGACTAGAAACAGAAGGACAATGCTTCGAGGTGTGTGCTTGGGAAAAGTGGAAAACGTACAGGCA
>NW_028009119.1:0-894 GCF_054177405.1 Leptonychotes weddellii | reverse complement strand
GTTTGGTCTTCCGCATAAGAAAGGAGGGGTGGTCTTGGAAATTTGTTTAGATACTGTCCAATTCTGCAGTCACAGTTCTACACCTTTAAAGAAGCAGCCCCATTTCTGAATTCTTTGACCAGATTCAATTATTAACACCAAGCTGAAGGGAAATTTAAAAAAACACAAAGATGTTTCACTTGAAAAGTAATTTGACCATATAAAAAGTCATAAGATTAGGGGTACCTACCTGGCTGGTTCAGTTGGTGGAGCATGTGACTCTTGATTTTGGGGTTGTGAGTTCAAGACCCACACTGGGTGTGGAGATTATTTAAATATTTCTTTTTTACATCAAAAACTAATGATGTAGGGCGCCTGGGTGGCTCAGTTGGTTAAGCGACTGCCTTTGGCTCAGGTCATGATCTTGGAGTCCCGGGATCGAGTCCTGCATCGGGCTCCCTGCTCGGCAGGAAGTCTGCTTCTCCCTCTGACCCTCCTCCCTCTCATGCTCTCTGTCTCTCATTCTCTCTGTCTCAAATAAATAAATAAAATCTTAAAAAAAAAAAAAAACACTAATGATGTAATGTATGGTGATTAACATAACAATAAAAAATTAAAAAAATTTTTTTTTAATTTTTAAGAAGTCATAAAATTATATTCCTAAGCCTTCCGGTACTTCCACCTCCAGGCATCTCTCCTAAAGAAACAAACCCACTGGGCGCCTGGGTGGCTCAGTTGGTTAAGCGACTGCCTTCGGCTCAGGTCATGATCCTGGAGTCCCTGGATCGAGTCCCGCATCGGGCTCCCTGCTCGGCAGGGAGTCTGCTTCTCCCTCTCCCACTCCCCATTTGTGTTCCCTCTCTCGCTGTGTCTTTCTCTGTCAAATAAATAAATAAAATCTTTAAAAAAAAAAAA
>NW_028009118.1:0-894 GCF_054177405.1 Leptonychotes weddellii | reverse complement strand
AGCCAGCTCCGGCCCCACCTCCCGGAGCAGCTGATGAGCTACACCCAGGGCCAGTTCCAGCACCAGAGTCGGCCTGTCCTCACCAGCGAAGGCGTTCCTTTTCTTCTCTTTTGGCTTTTGTTTCTTTTCATGTTTCCAGGTATATTTGTAGCTGAAGATAAAATAAACTTTATCTTTTTAAATATTTCAAAGTGTGCAAACCACTGTTATTAACTACATTTCCCGCGCCGGCACCATCACCCTATCTAGTCCCAGAACATTTAATGCCCTGGAGAGAAACCCCGCACCCTCTGAGCAGGCAGTCACTGGCCATTCCCCATCCCCCTGCTCCCAGGCAACCACTGATCTGGCACCTGTCACTTACCTGTGACGAATTTTTCATACACGTGGGATCATACCGTATGTGGTATTTGGGGTCTAGTTTCTTCCACTGAGTAGGATGTTTTCGAAGTTCACCCACGTGATAGCGTGTATCAGTACTTCATTCCTGTCGTGGCTGAATGAATCCCATTGTACGAACATACCACGTTGTGTTTATCCATTCAACTGTGGATGCACCTGTGGGTTGTTTTCATCTTTCGGTTATTGTCAAGAGTGCTGCTACGAATACTTCCGTGCAGGCTGTTGTTCGAGGGCCTGTACTCCATTCTTCTGTTTAGATAATGAGTGGCATTCGGCCAAATGAGAACAGTATGCTCAACGTTTGGACGACGTGCCACACCCTTTGCCACAGTGGCTCCCCCATATTACATCTCCCCCAGCAATGGATGAGGGTTCTGTTTCCCCAGATCCTCTCCAACACTTGTTATTTCTGCTTATTCACTAGAGCCCCTCCTCCTGGGTGGGGGAAGGCATGTCACTGTGGTGTTGGCTTGCATTTCCTACGATCTCATG
>NW_028009117.1:0-894 GCF_054177405.1 Leptonychotes weddellii | reverse complement strand
GGGCACAGCAGACCTTCTCAGGAGAGCCAGCTGGGTGTTTCTTGGACCTCTGCAGCCATCAGCACAAATGTGAAAGTAGCACTATGCATTTGAAACTCAGAAATTTTTCTTACCCATCTTTGGACCCCTAGTCCCTAGTTCAGTGTTCATCAAATAGCAGGTACTCAGCAAATGCCTGATGAAGAAATCACATCATTTGAATCTATATAAAAAATAGCCTATAATAACTCCTAGAATTAGAAATAAACTCCTAGAATTTGAACATCTGAAGAAATTTCAGGGTTCGTCTGGAGACATCCAGCCACCTCATTTTAAGGACAAGGAAACTGAGGCCTAGAGAAATTAGAAGACTTGTCCAAGATTTCCCAGGAAAGGAGTTGACAGAATCGGGACTGGAACCCCAGCCCTTGACTCTTATTTTCTTTCTCCTTCTTTTTCTTTCTTTTCTTTCTTCTTTCTTTCTTTCTCTTTCTTTCTTTCTTTCTTTTTCTTTCTTTCTTTCTTTCTTTCTTCCTTTCCTTCTTTCTTCTTTTCTTTCTTTCTTTCTCTCTTTCTTTCTTTCTTTCTTCCTTTCCTTCTTTCTTTCTTTCTTTCTTCTTTTCTTTCTTTCTCTTTCTTTCTTTCTTTCCTTCTTTCTTTCTTCTTTTCTTTCTTTCTTTCTTTCTTTCTTTCCTTCTTTCTTTCTTCTTTTCTTTCTTTTTCTTTCTTTCTTTCTTCTTTCTTTCTTTTTTTCTTTCTTTCTTCTTTCTTTCTTCCTTTCCTTCTTTCTTTCTTCTTTTCTTTCTTTCTCTTTTTTCTTTCTTTCTTTCCTTCTTTCTTTCTTTCTCTTTCTTTCTTCTTTTCTTTCTTTCTCTTTCTTTCTTTCTTTCCTTCTTTCTTTCTTTCTTTCTTTTC
>NW_028009116.1:0-894 GCF_054177405.1 Leptonychotes weddellii | reverse complement strand
TGGTCGCTTTTCTGTTCAGAGAGTTGTTGCTATTCCTTTCTTTGATCTCCTGTTGAGTTAGTAGGTGTTCAGAATGGTTTGATCCCTATCCAGCTGAATTCCTGAGAGGAGACGAAATCCCGGTCTCCTACTCCTCCGCCATCTTGCTCCCTTCGTGAAGAGTTTAACATGACAAAGAGAGACTTCAGCTTTGGGAGTGTCCATGGGACATGCTTGGCCTCTCTCCATTTCTGTGGTAAATCCATCAAGACAAAAAGGGCTGTTGTCTCAGAAAGAGTGCTCTGGAGGTGAACACAGTCGAGCTAAAGGAAGAGCTTTCTCTTTGATTTCACAAATGCATGGAAGCAGCCAAAGACACTGTTGTTCAGTGAGAATCTCGAAAGTGGACACGAGTGTAGTTAAAGAGAAATTAATACATAATACGCTGTATCTGTTGATAAGTGTGTATTTTTTCTTTTTAATTAAGGTATAATTTACATACAGTAAAATCCACCCTTTTTAAGTGTGGAGTTCTGTAAGTTTTGACAAATGCATATAGTCATATAACCCACACTCAAACCAAATATACAATTGTCCTATCACTCCCACAAATTGTGTGCCCCTTTGTAGTTAATCCCTCAGCCTCTGACAATCACTGATTTGTTTTCTGTCTATGGTTTTGCCTTCTCCAGAATGTGTTTTAAATGGAACTATATAATTTGTAGCCTAATTAGTCTGGCTGCTTTTACTTAACATCGGAACATTCTTTCACTTAATATTGCATATAAGATCCATCCATTTTGTTGTATGTATCAATAATTTGTTTCTTTTTTATTGCTAGGTATTCTATTCTATTTAGATGTACTACAGTTTGTTTATCTATCTCCTAGTAGGGGGTTATTTGGATTATTTCCA
>NW_028009115.1:0-894 GCF_054177405.1 Leptonychotes weddellii | reverse complement strand
AAAAAGCATGAACTTGTATTAATCCTCTATAATAGATTGATTGTGCACCGTGTCCACAGGAGGTTGACCAGGTGGGCCATTTTCTGGAATTTAAGGTGTTGCATTATTTCATCAATCATTTGTTTACAAAAAAGAAAAACTAAAAAATAAATTGAAAATGTGAACCTGTCAGGTATGGAGTAACACCTGTATCTTGGTACAGAACTGATCTTTTTCTTTTGTTTTTGAAATACTATATTAATTTGGAATGAGGTAGGGTTCTGTTAGAGAAAATGTATTTGAAGACTCTTCAAAAGCAGGGGCTGAAACGACTTCCACATCATTAGCGGTTGAGACATACCTCTAGGTATCTTGAGGTATTTACTCTATTAACTACATTTAGAAAGTTTTTAGGTTCACTATAAGTGCAGTAAACATTACAAACATTGGATACAGCGGGATTTTCTGTAGCTTTTACTTGAGAGGTGAGTATAAAGCAATTTGCAGTCATTATTGTAATGACAAGAATACTGCTCAAGTGTGAATCCAAATCAGTTACGACTTTTAAATTTTAAAGCATTTGGTAAACTATTGCTGAGTTTTTTCTGTTGCCAATAGCAAACTGCTTTTCCATTAATGGAGAATTCATGCCTTTGAAGCATTTTAAATACGACAATATTTATAAATGTGTGGTTTGGAGGAATTGTTTAAATTCTTTTTCCTAATTTTCTTTCTTTTCAGGATAGATTCTTTCAACAAGTAATTTGTAGTAATGACTGTGTTGACTTCAATTTTGAGTGTCGTAGCTATGTCAAAGATTAACTATTTGGTCTTATTGAAGCCAACACAGAACTTGCTGCTGTGTTTTTTCTTCAATGATAAATAAAATACTTACAGAATTTGAAAAAAAAAAAA
>NW_028009114.1:0-894 GCF_054177405.1 Leptonychotes weddellii | reverse complement strand
GGACAGTGAACTAAAATCAAGTCCCAACACATTTCATATCGTTGGCACAAAAGGTTAGGGAGCCCTCTGGCAGGGATGCTGTAAAGGGAATTTAAGTCACTTGGATTTGGATTAGATGATGTCTAAGTTTCCTGAAAACCCTGAGATCCAATGTGTTCATGACCACTCAAATTATAATGCATTAGAAACCCACTCAAGAATGGTTTCCACTGACTTTAAATCTTCAAAGACTACTTATTATTTGAGGCAAGAGCTAATGAGGTGAACAGCTTCACCAGGCAACTGTCAGCATTTATTAAAGCTTGGTACTTTCATCAATTCTAAGACAATTTCTGTTTTGTGTTTTAACATCTCTGACATCAAGAGGTACCTTACAACACAGGTGTGGCACGGCATAAATGGCATCTTACTTTTCTCTTACTGGCCCATCAAATAATGATGTGTCTTACAACTGGTAATTTCTGGGACTCAGTGAAATGTAGTGTTTTAAAATCTGGGATATAGGGCACCTGGGTGGCTCAGTTGGTTAAGCGACTGCCTTCAGCTCAGGTCATGATCCCGGAGTCCCGGGATCGAGTCCTGCATCGGGCTCCCTGCTTGGCGGGGAGTCTGCTTCTCCCTCTCCCACTCCCCATTTGTGTTCCCTCTCTCGCTGTGTCTTTCTCTGTCAAATAAATAAATAAAATCTTTAAAAAAAAAAAAAAATCTGGGATATAACACCAAAAGCCTTTTTTTTAATAAAAAAGAGAACTGAATAATCGTAATACCCAAATAATGCAATATCCCAAAAAGAGGGATTAGCAGGTACATCATTCACAGCTGTCAAAATATCTGCAAAAATATTTGACCATATAAAAAAATGTAAACTTCTATATATCAAAAAAATCGTAAGCT
>NW_028009113.1:0-894 GCF_054177405.1 Leptonychotes weddellii | reverse complement strand
TGTCTACCAAAAAATTCATTTATTTTGATATGAGTTTGAATGCTATATGTCCTTCTCTCCTCTTTGTCCTTTTAAACTTAGCTCTTTGTATCTCTTTATACCTTCAGAAATTGGCTTTATTGAGTTGATTAAAAAAAAAAAACACTGGGATTTTTTATAGGTATGGCACCAAATTTATAGATTAGCTGTATTCATTTTTTCCATTCATGGTTGGAAATAAAAGCAGATACTGAATTGGGCCTTCTTGCCATGTCCCTTGTCTTGGTCCATTCTGGTCGCTGTAACAAAATACTGCCAACGGGGTGGCTGGGAATAGCAGGAATGTACTGCTCACAGTTCTGGGGGCTGCCAGCTTTCTGGTTCATAGCTGTACCTCCACTCTGTATCCTCACATGGTGGGAGGTCTGGGGAGCTCCTCTCATAATGACCTAAGCACCTCCCGAAGGCCCCACCTACAAGCACCATCACCTATCAGAATTAGGATGTCAGCATATGAATGGGGGAACACTAACATTCACACCATAGCACTCCTGAATGTTACTAGAAATAAGTTGAAAGTTTCTCTGTTAACATTGGGAAGTTTGCAATTTGTTTTATCAGTTGAATGAGCTATCCTATTTCACTTTCCCGAATGTTCTGTCATAAAGATGTAAATGACACTATAGTATGCTTTTCTTGGAAATAGTACATAATCATAAAATATTATCATTTACGTAACCATTAATGTGATTTCTATTGGTAGATTCTCTGATGCTGAATCATTCTTGTATTTCTGATTATAAAATTAATTTGATCCTGATGTACTATGCAGTTAGATTTTATAAATATTATTTACTTAGATTGTGTAAATCCATTATCTTGAGATTGATTGGCTTGTAATTTTCTTTTTGAGTC
>NW_028009112.1:0-11895 GCF_054177405.1 Leptonychotes weddellii | reverse complement strand
ATGATCTCTTCTTCATAAGGCTACTACTTTCAAGAACAGAAGACACAGCTGACTTTCCTAACAAATAGAAACAGACAGGGAGTTGGACAAAATGAAGAGAGAGAGGAATATGTCCCAAGTGAAAGAAAAGGACAAAATTACAGCAAGAGAGCTAAACAAAAGAGAGATAAGTAATATGCCTGAAAGGGAATTTAAAATGATGGTCATAAAGAAACATAGGTAGTGTTACTACCTATTCTTCTCAAACTATTCCAAAAAAATAGAAGAGGAAACAAAACTTCCAAATTCATTCTCTGAAGCCAGCACTACCCTGATACTAAAACCAGAAAAAGATACCACAAAAAAAGAGAACTATAAGCCAATATCTCTGATGAATATAGATGCAAAATTCCTCAATCAGATATTAGCAAATCAAATGAAATAATACATTTAAAAAAATCATTCACCACGATCGAGTGGCATTTATTCCTGGGGTGCAAGGGTGGTCCAATATTAACAATATCAATCAATGTGATAGATCACATCAACAAGAGAAAGGATAAAAACCACATGATCATTTCAATAGATGCAGAAAAAGCATTTGACAAAGTACCACAACCATTCATGGTAAAAGCTCTCAACAAAGTAAGTTTAGAGGGAGCATACCTAAACATAATAAAGGCCATATATGAAAAAGTCACAGCTAACATCATACCCAATGGGGAAAAACTAAGAGAGCTTTTCCCCTAAGATGAGGAACAAGACAAGGATGCCCATTCTCACCATTTTGACAGTACTAGAAGGCTCCACCACAGCAATCAGACAACAAAAGAAATAAAAGATATCCAAATTGGTAAGGAAGAAGTAAAACTTTCACTATTTGCAAATGACATGATACTATATATAGAAAACCCTAAAGTCTCTACCAAAAATCTACTAGAGCTGATAAATAAATTCAGTAGCTTTGCAGGATAAAAACAAATATGCAGAAATCAGTTGCATTTCTATATGCTATAATGAAGTAGCAGAAAGAGAAATTAAGAAAACAGTAAGATTTGCAATTTCACCAAAAATAATAAAATACCTAGGAATAAATTTAACTAAGGTATGAAAGACCTATAGTCTGAAACCTGCAAAACACTGATAAAAGAAATTGAAGAAATTGCAAACAAATGAAAGATATTCCGGGCTTATGGATTTGAAGAACAAATATTGTTAAAATGTCCATACTACCCAAAGCAATCTACAGATGTAATGCAATCCTTATCAGAATACCAAAAGCGGGGCGCCTGGGTGGCTCAGTTGGTTGAGCGGCTGCCTTCAGCTTGGGTCATGATCCTGGGGTCCTGGATTGAGCCCCACGTCCAGTTCCCTGCTCAACGGAGAGCCTGCTTCTCCCTCTCCCTCTGCCTGCCACTCTGCCTACTTGTGCTCTCTGTCGAATAAATAAATAAAATCTAAAAAAAAAAAAAAGTAGAACAAACAAACCACAAAAGACTCTAAATAGACAAAGCTATCATGAAGAATAATAATAAAACTGGAGGTATCACAATCTCAGATTTCAAGATATACTAAAAAGATGTCATAATCAAAATAGTATTTTACTGACACAAAAATAGACACAAAGATCAATGGAACAGAACAGAAAGCCCAGAAGTAAACCCAAATTATATGGTCAATTAATCTTCGACAAAAGAGGCAAGAATATACAATGGGAAAAAGACAATCTCTTCAACAAATGGTGTTCAGAAAACTGGACAGCTACATGGAAAAGAATGAAACTGGGCCACTTCTTTATACCACACACAAAAATAAACTCAAAATGAATTAAGGACTTAAATGTGATACCTGAAACCATAAATCCTAAAGGAGAGTACAGACATTAATCTATCTGACATCAGCCATAGCAACATTTTTCTAGATATGTTTCCTGAGGCAAGGGAAAGAAAAGCAAAAATAAACTATTAGGACTACATCAAAATGAAAACTTCTACACAGCAAAGGGAACAATCAACAAAACTAAAAGCCAGCCTACTGAATGAGAGAAGATATTTGCAAATGGCATATCCAATAAAAGGCTAGGATTCAATATATATAAAGAACTTATACAACTCAACACCAAAAAATAATAATAATCTAATTTAAAAATGGGCAGAAAACACAAAAGATACACAGATAGCCAATAGACACATGAAAAGAGCTCAACAACACTTATCGTCAGGGAAATACAAATCAAAACTACAATGAGCTATTACTTCACACCTGTCAGAATGGCTAAAGTCAGTAACACGAGAAACAACAAGTGTTGGAGAGAATATGGAGAAAAAGGAAACTTCCTGAACTGTTGGTGGGAATGCAAACTGGTACTGCCATTATGGAAGACAGAATGGAGGTTCCTCAAAAAATTAAAAATAGAATTACCATATGATCCAGTAATTCCACTACTGGGTATTCACCCAAAGAATATGAAAAAAAAAATTTGAAAAGGTATGTGTACCCCTATGTTTAGTGCAACATTATTTACAGTAGCCAAATTATGGAAGCAGCCCAAGGGTCTATAGTAGATGAATGGATAAAGAAGAGTGACTGGATAAAGAAGAGGTGATTTGATAGATGATAGATAGATAGAAGATAGATAGATAGATGATAGATAGATGATAGATAGATGTAATGGAATATTACTCAGCTATAAAAAAAAGTGAAATCTTGACATTTGCAAACATGCATAGATCTAGAGAGTATAATGCTATGTGAAGTAATCAGTCAGAGAAGACAAATGCCATATGATTTCACTCATATGAGGAATTTAAGAAACAAAAACAAGGAAAAAAGGAGACAAACCAAAACCACTTTTAGCTATAGAACAAACTGTTGGTTACCAGAGGGGAAGTGCGTAGAAGAGATGGATGAAACAGAGGAAAGGGATTAAGAGTAAACTTATTATGAGGGAGCACTGAGTAATGTATAGAATTGTTGAATTGCTATAGCATACACCTGAAACTAATATAACACTATATGTTAACTATACTGCAATTAAAATTTTTAAAAATATAACAACAAAATGTGAGGAATGCAGCTAGAACACTGCTGAGAAATTTATAGTATTAACACATATATTAACAAAAGACTCTCAAATTAATGAACTAAAGTTTCACCTAAACAAACTAGAATAAAGAGCAAATTAAAACCAAAGCAGATAGAAAAAAATCATTAAAAACAAAAATCAATGACATTATAAGTAGAAAATAAAAAATGAATAAAATGAATAACTTCTAGTTCAACTGATCAAGAAAAGAGAAAATACACATTATGGACATGAGAAATGGAAGGGGACAAAAGATTCTACAGACTTTAAAGTTATAATTATATATTAAAAATTTTATAGCCATAACTTTGCTAAAAATAAATGAAATGGGAAAATTTCTTTAAAAAACTCAAACCAAGACTACCCAATAAAAAATAGATAAGCAAAAAATCTTACATCCATTAATGATATTGATTTATATTAATAACATCCCCCTCCCTCCAAAAAACAAAAATATAAGCCAAGTAGCTTCACTGGTGAATTAAATCACACATTTAACAAAGAAGTAATATAAATTAAACATACGTTCTTACAAGAAATATTCGAGAAGGATATAATTTCCAACTCACTTTATAAGGCTGGCATTATCTTGATTCTAAAACCACAGAACACCATTAATAAAAGATGTATAGACAATTATCTATAAGTGACAAAATTCTCAAGAAAATATAAGCAAATATAATCTAGCAACATACATAAACATAATACAGCCCCAGAAAATGGTGTCCATCTCAAGAAGATAGGCTGGATCAACAACACCAAAAAGTCCCTCAAAATATCAACAGATAAATAAAAAAATCATAATTTTACCAGATGTAAGAAATCATGAATTTTATCAATATTCATCCATCCATGACCAAAAGCTTGAGCAAACTAGGAATGGGCATGAGTTTCCTTGGACTGATAGAGAGCTTCTGAAAAAAATATCTCCAGCTAACATATTTTAATGTTATAGACTGAATATCTTTTCCTTAATTTCAGCATTAAGAGTATCCACTCTAACCACCACTCTTATTCAACATCATACTGGAAGTTCTGGGCAGTGCAATAAGGCAGGAAAATAAACAAATAAAAGGCACACCCATTTGGAAAGGATGAAATAAAACTGTCTTTAATCATAAAAAAATGTGATAGTCTATGCAGAAAACCCTAAAAACTATTAAAATAAAAATAAGATATTTTAAAAAAAAGATATTTTTATTTAATAATTATTGGTGGACTAGCTTCTATGTTTGGGACTGTGTTCACCTGGTCCCTATAGCGTTTCACCTACAGCAGTTAATCTTTGTACTCATGGAAATTAGATCCTAAAGGAAAGAAAAAGAGAATAAACAAATTATCAAGAAGTTATGAAGTAATTTTTTCTAGGAAAATAAGCTGGAAAATATGTATAGGGAAGGTAGAGAGTTGGAAGGCAAAGTCAATTTTCAATGTGGTGGTTAAGCGGAGTTCTCATAGAGGGGTGGCATTTGAACATGGGGAAGAAATAGGGGAGGAAGGCAACCATGTGAATATTTGAAGGAGTTTCCTATATAGTGGGACCAGAACTTGTAAAGGTACTGAGGTGAAAGTAAATCTTACATACAGACTATTGGAAATGCCCAAATCCTATTTATTTTTCTTCTCAGTAAAGTGACTGCCCTCATCTCTCCACTCCATCATCAAGGAGGACTAAGAGGGACTCCAAATAACAAATAACAAATATTGTTCCAAAGAGAGAGGAAGAGAAGACACAATGAAAACCAGAGGACAAGGTAGAAGTCTGTACTCTTGAGAGTGAGACCAACTTTAGCCTTTGTCTTGCCTTGTTTCAAAAATGCCTGCAGCCAGGCCTGTGCCTCTTAGGCATGGATTGGAAGACTGTGTGCTGAAGGAAATTAAGGGTTTCGCAGTAAAATCTTCACAACACTGACATTTAGAGTCCATAATAAAATGCTCGATTACTATCCTCTCCTATTACCATGTACTCACATGTCAATTTTCTCTACTCAAGCAGAACTGTCAATCTGTCATTAATGTCTCACTGTTAATGATGAACGAACCACCAGTAAATGCCAGCCATAAAAGAAAGTCTCCAACACAAATCATAATCATAGAAAAGAGGGGGTGGGTTCTAATCCAGATGAAACAAACATCAGGCATAAGGGAAATATGTACAATTTATATCCAGGGAAAAGTGAGGCAAAATATTGCATTTATAAACTGTTAATAGGAATATGCCTAAAAAATGAACAATCACTAAAGAATAATGAGATCTTGGAAATTAAAACTTTAATAGCATAAAAAATATTCAACAACAGGATCAGAAGATAATGTATAGGGCGCCTGGGTGGCTCAGTTGGTTAAGCGACTGCCTTCAACTCAGGTCATGATCCTGGAGTCCCGGGATCGAGTCCCGCATCGGGCTCCCTGCTCGGCAGGGAGTCTGCTTCTCCCTCTGACCCTCCTCCCTCTCATGCTCTCTGTCTCTCATTCTGTCTCAAATAAATAAATAAATAAATAAAAAAGAAGATAATGTATAAAGAATCCAAAAGAATAAAACAAAATGGAAAAATGCAAGCTAAGAAATTTTAAAAATCAAATCCGAAATTCCCATTTGACTGGGTTTAACAAAGTAAGAATAATAAACACATAAATTATTATAAAATAATATTTTAAAATTGCCAACTGAAGAAGTCTCCACATTGAAAAATATATCCTACTGTGTATGCAACTGCCCAGCATAATGCATGAAATTATACATAATACATATGCTATCTAAGGCACCTAATTATGAAGTCTAGAATATAAGGAATAAAGAAAATACCAGAGAGAAAAGTCATACTGCAAATCAGGAAATAATTGCCAATTACCTCATATTTCTCATTCACAACAGGACTAAAATTTCTGAAGGAAAATAATTTTCAGTTTAAAATTATATACCCAAAAAAGTATCAGCCAAGTTTTAGAGTAAGAAAAGAAGACATTCTCAGTAATACAAACATTCCCAATATATATTTACTTTCCATCCTCTCTTTGATATGAAGCTACTGTAAAATGTGAAGTCCAGGGAACAGGAAATCAATGCCAAAAAGCAACAAAGGATGATCTAAAATTTAGGAAGGAAAATAATAGAATGATAGCTGGTCCATCAGATATGAGAACAGACAGGATGTATTGTGTCAGGAAGAAGGGAGCTTCTGGGAGGAAGAAAAAAAAAAACAAACACCTCTGATTATCTAATATGTTCTGATACTTTAAAAATGACATTGGTAGGTATCTATCATATCTGATGGAGCACGTTCAAGCAATTAAATTAAGATACAAAGAAAACCAAACAAGTCAAAACAAAGGCAATCACTAATGCTAGAAAAATCTGTAAGTTTCATATCAAAGGGAACTAAGTATGCTTTAATATTGTTGCAGAAATAAATATATAGTCAATATAATAAAAACAAAATCATTGATTTAAACAAAAAACACTCATATAACTATAGATGGTAATATGCAGGGAGTTGAAGTTGAGGGAGAGGTAGTGTAATAAAAATTCACCTTCCTTAACAGGAAGGTGTTAACTAACATAAAATGTTACATGAAATTACTAATATAGCATACTGCTGATAAATACGAAAATAAATACCAGGAATAATAATTAAGTATTTGAAAATGGTTAGCCCTGGGTGTAGGAGTAGGGGTTAGGGAAGAGTGAAGCAAAGTGCTGCTATTTTCACTCTAGATTTTATAGTACCATATATATATTTTTTAATTTTAATTTTTTACCAATTGTTTGCAATTCTTTAACAAAACTTAAAATACTACATGTAATATAATGATGCACTGCATTATTCTGAAAGCAACTCATTGCAATACATAACATTTTGAGTGAAAACTTTAAAACTGGAAATTTTAAAGCTTGTGACTGTCAAAAGACACAAAAGAGGAAAGTGGGAAAGGACAGGCATAAAATGTTTTTAAATATATAATGATTGCATGTGAATGAGGTTGAGCATTATCTTTATGCCCTGCCACAAACATTTCAATCTCTATTTCTGTAAGTATTCATTCATTTCCACATATTTTTGCTATAAATATTTTGAGTAAGGAAATAGAAATTTCTTCCTCTAAAGCTTCTTTACAATTTTCTCACATTAGTGTCACAATCTTATGTTAAATTATCCCCCATTAGTACCTTCAAAACAGTTTCAAAATTTTCCCCAAACTACAGTTGGCTAGTTTTCTGTAAGAATGACTTTATTAACCTTGAAGGAATCCTAGTGTTTTAGAATAAACTGTGTATATTTCCTCTAAGTGGTAAGAATCTAGTTTGGTAAGCAAATAAACTACAGTCAATGAGAAAAGCACACAATAGATAATCATTACTTGTTTGCTAAATGAACAAATAAATGAATTTTCCATAGCAAATCAAGAAAAACTCCAAGTGTGGATTACATTATATTCTAATATCCATTTCCAGCATCTTCCTTTGGAAGCCTGGCAATCAGCTCAGCAAGTTACTGTAATCATGGGAGGTGGGAGGTTTGAGGGAGCTATCTGGTTTTCATTGTTGAATAAGAATTTATGTCAATAAAAAATTTTGTCAATTTTTCATAAAGATAAGTTGTTTTAGAAGAAGAATATAAGTCAAATTTGATATCTACCACTATGTAACATTAGGCTATTTTATAATTCAATCATTTTTTAATTAGAACACCTTATTTATTGCAAAAACATTTACCTTACCTTACTATTACTCTACAAAGAATGCTAATAAATAGAAATTCCCCATGGGTCTGTTTTAAGTCTTCTTCTCATCTTTCTCCATAAATTTAATCTGAACCATCTCACCAGAACTAAAGTCAATGTTCACCTCTATGTGCATGATTGCCGAATCTGTGTTTCTAGACTTGACTTATATTTTTTCCAGTCCTGAACTTTCAGTTCCTGCTTCTGGGTAGTTCCAGATATCCTATGACTTCCTATAAAATATGATGCATCTTCCCTCTCAAACTTCCTTAGTTTCATATTTTTCTTATGTCTACTCATGATACCTGCATCTACCCAGTCTCCTAGACTCAAAACCTCTGTAACTGCCTTGCTTGTCACTACAGTGTGTTACCAATTATATTTCATCTTTCTTCCACAATATTTTCACACAATACCTCATATTTATTTCTATTCCCTGTCGCCTAGTTTACAAATGTATTATCTTTCATCTTGATTCTAAAAATTGCCTCTGGCAAGTCTCCAATGACTTCATTATTATCTGTTCAAAAATTACCAATACTTCTTCATCATTTAAAAAATAAATGCAGTTTCCTTGGTCATAATTCAAAATTCTCCAAGGCTTTGCCTCAAATTATATCCAATCTCATTCTCCAGTGTCCACCTGCTAGTATCCCACTCCCTTGTTCAATCCTTTAAATACCTTTGCCTGCCTGCCTCACTTGCACCACATAGTCATATTGATACTTATGTTTAGCATTCCCTTTCACCCTTAGTTCCACCTAAACAACAAATCCAATCCATTTCTCCAGGCTCATTCAAATGTCAACTATAACAAAGTTTTCTCTGCTACACTACTAAAAGATAATTTTATGCACATTTCAGTCCTCACAATAATTTTGTGTGCTTAATTGCCAGGCTTTTTATCCAGTATAAAACAATAATCTCTGAATGCCAGGATTTATACTAGATTCCCCATATATTATTTATTACATTGGAAACACCTACTACATTTCTGATACTGTTTTAGGTATTAAGAATATGGAGACAGGGGTGCCTGGGTGGTTCATTCAGTTAAGCATCTAACTCTTGGTTTTGGCTCAAGTCTTATTCTCAGGGTTGTGAGAACAAGCCCAGCATGGGGCTCCGTCCCTCCTGCCACTTGTTCTCTCTCTCTTTCTCTCTCTAAAATAAATAAATAAATAAATAAATAAATAAATAAATAAATAAATAAAATCTTAAAAAAGAATACAGAGATGAGTAAGACAAGACCCCAATACCATAAAGCTTTCATTCCTTTATTGGAGAAACAGATATTAAACAAGAATGTGAATAAAAATTAGAAATTTAGGAGAGTGAGCACTGTTCTGAATAAAATATTGCAGTTAATATAATAGTATGTGTAGACACTTGTTATAAAAAATTGACTGAAAGCACTTAATATAATATGATGGCAGAAAGATGGGGAGGCTAACAAATAAGGATGCATAAATTGTACTTATATCAAATGGTGTAGGATAATACACTTATTTATTAAAAATGTGTAGTATGCAGCTAGAATGTGCCTGAACTACTATAATCATTGGTAAATAAAACATGGTACAAACTCTAGTAGCTCACATTGTGGGGAGACAGGTATGTAAGATCATATAATGCTATATGAAAATTTCTGTAATAGCATAAAATGAGTATGAATGAAGTTCTAGTAGGAATATGAAGCGAGCAGTAATTAGGGCAGTTTTGAAAAATCTGATGAACAAAGTGTTTGTCATGCTAGACCTTTAAGAGTTTAATGCTTAGCGCTCTTCCTTCATTTCTAATTAATAGACATGCCCCCACTTCGACAATGTAATGTTCATGGCAGCTTTAATTCTCTTTGCAAGTTTTTTTTTTTTCTTTCTCCTCTGCTTTCCTGGCCATACTGGTTGGTCTGCATATATGCTTGTGAACCACACTACACTCTCAGGTCACGAATGATTATTCCTAGGATGGATACTAACCAAATCTGAACCTCTTTAATAGGAATCCTAAATTTGGGATTAAAGATACTAATACTTCAATTTCCTTTCATTTCCTTCAATGCCAAGGTTGGCACGTCTTCATCAGAAGTCATCTGAGCTTTATTTACAAGGAGGCTGTCATTCTGAAAGAATGAAAGAAACATGAAGAGAGAAACAGATATTCAATAGAGAAAGAACCAGGTTTTTCAAAAATTCTGTTTATCCCTAACATCTTGTTTAATTCCTGAACTTCCATTAGTTTGATTTTTTGAATTTACATTTTTTTCTTCTCTGGTTCTCATTAGGATTGTGTTGCTTAAAGCCAAAACATGTGTAGATTAATGAAAAATGAGAGACCATTCTAGGTAGAGAAGGGAAAATAAGCTTTGGCTTTATGAGTGCTTATTACGCCTTTAAAAATTTGTTTCATCAAAACTCTTTCCTGTTTTTCTTTTGATTCCTTTCAGACACATTTTCACAAAATCACCAATTCTGTAGGCAAGATCTTAACATTAAATTGATTTCTGGAGAAAAGAAAGGAGAAATGCTGAAATTTCAGCAACTAAAGCAAAACCATACCCTCCACAACAATTTTAAGACATTGATTGGAAAGGAAAGAAAAAGAAAATACTGGCAAGAAGACAAGCAATTATATAGAAATTCGTCTCATACAAAGGTGGATGTGGTAGGTTGGGATGAGAAAACATGTTTTATTTACATTAGAGTTGATATGAAGTGCTAATATTAATCTTTTTAACCAGTTATAACTTACAGAACTTGAAAAATTAAGAATCAGTCTTACATGTGACAAGATTAAAAGAAAACACAATATTTTTTGTTTTGTTTTTTGGTTTTTACCAGGCACAAAGAAGAGTCATGAGTCACCCAGAATGAGTATAGTAAGATTCTGAGTTGAATTAAAGTTGAGTACAACACCCATATGGCGATATTCCCTCCCAGTTTTATCCTGTTGGTTTCTGATTGATGGAAAACTGTTACCTATTTTGTCTTGAACAATGGATGTTAAATACAAAAATTATTTTAAAAAAATAAACAAACAAAAGGTATACTGAGGCTCCTGGGAGGTACTCCAAAGTCATGTACATTCATGCATTACAAAGAAAAGATGTGGTTAAAAAAAAAATGAATAAAACATGCAATGTTTAGAGCTGCAAGATACTCCATATGAGACTGCAAATCTGCACAAGACAGGAAGCCTTGCTTTGGTCAATTGGCTAGAAATTTGCAAATTAATGCACTACTGGTAGGATGAGAGTTATAAGCAAATACATTAGGAGACATTAGAAGTATTTATAATTGGTTTGAATATTTTTAAAAAATTTAATTATGTTACATATGTAACTTGTAGTGATATGTATTTCCTTTGTATTTTGTCCTAAGATTTTTGAAGAGTGATCTTTAATGTGTAATTATAAAATCTAATAAACTAAAACAGTAATGATTTAATATTGCTACCTTTAAATAATGTAATTATTCAGTGACACATTAAACAAATGGAAAAAGTAATTGTCTCTAGAACATGAACTCTTCCAAAATCTTTGTCACTAAGAGAGACATGTCTTCATAGTTTTCCACAATGAGTACAAAACAATCTAAAAATTTTGAAAATATCAAATATGAAGAAATACAACTAAAGTCTTCAGTCAGTAATTAGTAAAAGATAAGCAAGAAATACTTCCTGAAATAAAGGAGTTTAGACAGAGAGAGGAAATGATTCCAGGAATAGACAGATGAAACAAAAAGTGTTTGAAATCCAATGTAAGCACCCTTCATCTTAGCAAAATGAGAACACAGAGCCACCAAGTATACCTCTCAATACTGTATAAGTTAGGTATGTTTTCAAATGTACCGATTACCAGAATGCTTATATAACTTGCTTACTGTGCAACCAGTTGTAATGATTCCACAACCCATTTTCCATCAATACATTATACTGGAGGATTATTAGGTTTGGGGGAAAGTCTTTTCCCTGTTGATGCTTGAAAAAATTTTTAAGATGAAGCAGACACACTGTGAGGAAATAAATAATTATGAGATGAAGATAACATATAGACTCAAGTTCACAGAATTATTGAATTTAAACCTTTTCTTTAAACAAAGAGGTTGGGG
>NW_028009111.1:0-894 GCF_054177405.1 Leptonychotes weddellii | reverse complement strand
AAGAAGATATACAGACAGCCAATAGACACATGAAATGATGCTCAACATCAGTAATTATCAGAGAAATGCAAATCAAAACCACAATGAGATATCACTTCATACTTAGGATGGCTAAAATAAAAAAAAAAAAACAAGAAACAACAAGTGTTGGCAAAGATATGGAGAAAAAGCAACCCTTGGTTGTAACATAAATTGGTACAGTCACTGTGGAAAACAGTATGGAGGTTCCTCAAAAAATTAAAAATAGAGATACCACATGATCTAATAATTCCTCTATTGGGTACTTACCCAGGGAAAACAAAAACACAACTCGAAAAGATATATGCATCCCTATGTTAAATGCAGCATTATTTACAATAACCAAGACATGAAAGCAACCTAAGTGTTCATCAATACATGGATGAGGAAAATGGATAAGGAAAATGTGGTGTATACACACACATACACACACACACACACACACACCATGAAATATTACACAGCCACAAAAAAGGATGAGCTCATGCCATGTGAGACAACATGGATGGACCTAGAGGGTATAATGCTGAGTGAAATAAGTCAGACTGAGAAAGACAAACACTTATATGATTCCACTCATAAACGCAATCTTAAAAAATGGATCAACAAACAAAAAGCCAAGTCAGACCTATAAATAAAAAGAACTAATGGTTGCCAGAAGGGAAGGGGGTAGGTGGTTGGGCAAAACAGGTGAAGGGCAGTGAGAGATACAGGCCTCCAGTTATGGAATGAATAAGTCAGAGGAATAAAAAGCAGAGCATAAAGAATACAGTCAATAATATTGTAGTAGCAATGTACGTGGTAGCTATACATTTGGTAAGCATAGCATAATGTATAAACTAGAAAGTCACTAAGTTGTACACCTGAAACTAATGT
>NW_028009110.1:0-894 GCF_054177405.1 Leptonychotes weddellii | reverse complement strand
AGTAAACTACAGATGTTAGTTAATAGTAACATTGTTTAACCAGTTTCAATGATGTGCCACAATAGTGTAAGATGTTAATGAAGAGAAAACAGGGGCACCTGGCTGGCTCAGTCATGTGACTCTTGATCTCGGGGCTGTGAGTTCGAGCCCCACGTTGGGTGTATTATGACAACCTTGGAGGAGGAAATTATGGAAGTGGGAATTACAATGAATTTGGAAATTATAACCAGCAACCTTCTACTGATGGTCCAATGAAGAGTGGAGGCTTTGGTGGTAGCAGGAATATGGGAAGACCATATGGTGGAGGAAGCTAGGGTCCTGGAGGCAGTGGAAGATGTGGGGTTATGCAGGGAGAAGCCGATATTGAGCTTCTCCCTATCTGTACGGGCTTCACTGTATACATAGGAGAGGATGAGAGCCCAGAGGTAACAGAACAGATTCAGGTTACTGAAATAACAATGTGAAGGAAACTCTTACCTCAGTCATGCGTAAGTATGCAGTGATATGACGGAGGACACCAGAGCAGATGCAGAGAGCCATTTTGCGAATGGACTGGATTCATAATATTACCTTACTGTGGAGGAAGGATTATAAAAAAAAAAAAAATGCCTTTGAGACAGTTCCTTAGCTTTTTCATTATTGTTTCTTTCTAGTGATCTTTGTAAGAGTGTAGAAGCATTCCTTCTTTGATAATGCTAAATTTGTATGTTTCAGGTGACATGTGAAACCTTTTCAAAGATTTTTCTCAAAGTTTTGAAAAGCTATTAGCCAGGATCATGGCATAATAAGACATAAGATTTTTTTTTTTTATTCTTATGTTAATCCCCATACATTACATCATTAGTTCTAGATGAAGTGTTCCATGATTCATTGTTCGTGCACAACACCCAGTGC
>NW_028009109.1:0-894 GCF_054177405.1 Leptonychotes weddellii | reverse complement strand
CTAGAGGGGAGGGGAGTGGGGGATGGGTTAGCCTGGTGATGGGTATTAAAGACAGCACGTACTGAATGGAGCACTGGGTGTTATACACAAATAATGAATCATGGATCACTACATCAAAACTAAATGGTGATTAACATAAAAAAAAAAAAAACTGAAGCAGCCCCCAAAATAAGGCAAACCTATACACACATACACACACTCATGCACACACACACACACGCACTTCCAAGACCTATACAGTTAAACCTTTTTATGGTGTATTTTTACTAAAAATATTTTAAAATATGTTCTCACCCTTTTGAGGGTCCTATCAATATCTTTCTCTTATATGGTTTCTTCTCTAACTCACCGTTTTCCCTTCTTCAGGAGATGGCTTTCAAGACGTCCGGGGTAGTTTCCTCCTCACTGTCACGGCATAATTCTTTCCTCACCCTCATGCCATTTCATTTCCATGCTGAGATTTTAGATTCCCTAGGTTTGCTATATGTAAGCAATTTGCTATGTGTAATCATCAGGACCATAACTATTGCATAACAAAATGAAAATGTTAAAAAGAGGACTTCATTTCGTCATGCTTCCATGTTTCCTGGATAACTGCTAACACCTAGCTGCGGATCAGTAGCTCTAATGCAAATAGGTTTTCCAAAGCCCATTTTCAAAAAACTCTGTACCTTAAAAGCAAACATTAAATCAGATGCCAATAATAGTACCTTTCGTTATGGATGGCAATCACCATCACCACCAAACTCCCAACGGCAGGTGTTGCCAACTAGTCACAGCACCCCTTCCCACTGTGCTGAGAGTGAGCTTCATTGTCCCTTTCAACCAATCACAGCTGACACACAAGCCTGACTGCACCACGTCCTCCATGTCTTTTATTTTTATCAATCTTTC
>NW_028009108.1:0-894 GCF_054177405.1 Leptonychotes weddellii | reverse complement strand
TTTTTTTTTATGGCTGAATAATACTACATTGTGTATAGATAACACATCAGCTTTAACCATTCATCTTTGGATTGACACCTAGGCTGCTTCCATATCTTGGCTATTATAAATAATGCTGCAATGAACATAGGGGTGCATGTATCTTTTCAAATTATTGTTTTTGCTTTCTTTGGGTAAATACCCAGTAGCGGAGTTACCAGATTGTACGGCATTCCTATTTTTAAGTTTTTTGAGGAAACTCCGTACTGTTTTCCACAGTGGCTGCACCAATTCACATTCCCACCAATGGAACATTTTTTTAAGTGCATACTTTTTAGCAATATATCAAACTGATAAAAGTTGTTTTAAGTAGTGAAGTTATGGATGACAATTTGTCTTTATTTTTAGTTTTTCAATTTATAACATTATTATTCATAATTTTAAAAAAAGAGAGAGATAAGAAAGCCAAGGAACAGCCAACCCAGAGTATTTTCTAAAAGTGGGAAAATCCTGGGCAAGAAGGCATGGACCTGGTAAACTTTGCTAATCTTCTCAGAACTGAATGGGGTGGACTGATCCTCCCACCCCAAGGAGTAGAGGCTTCCTCCCCTTAGTAGCTCTGGGGTCCCTGGGAATGGACTATAACTAGGACTGGTGGGGATGGGATATGATGGAGTGGGGAGAAATAGAGCTAAGAGGTAAGAAAAGGGTGTTGGTTCACAATGGAATGACACAGCTCCATGGGGTCAAAGAAAAAGGATAACAGGAGGAAGAATCAGAGAAAGAGAAGGATGAGTGTAAGCAGAGGAGGCCAAGTGCTTGGGGAGAGGAGCTGGAGACCCAGAAAAACAGACTAGAAACAGAAGGACAATGCTTCGAGGTGTGTGCTTGGGAAAAGTGGAAAACGTACAGGCA
>NW_028009107.1:0-894 GCF_054177405.1 Leptonychotes weddellii | reverse complement strand
AGTCACCCAGGCGCCCCTCATTGGGGTTTTGATTTGTATTTTCCTGATGCCAAGTGATCCTGTTGGCCATTTGTATGTCTTCTTTGAAGAAATGTCTGTTCACGTCTTCTGCCCATTTCTTGACTGGAGTTTTTGTGTTTTGGGATCAGATGTGTCTTTTGCAAATATTTTCTTCTAATCTGTGGCTTGGCTTCTTATTTCCTTGACATTATATTTCACAGAGAAGAGGTTTTTAATTTTAGTGAAGTTCAGTTTATCAATTATTTCTTTTTGGATTTTGTCTTTGGTATGTTGTATCTGAAAAGTCATTGCTGTCCTCAGGGTTTCTTCCTGTTATCTTCTAGTTTTATAGTTTTGTCTTTTATGTTTAGGTCTGTGATCCATTTTGAATTATTTTTTTGTGAAGAGTGTAAGGTCTCTGTCTAGATTCTTTTTTTTTTGCCTGTAGATGTCTGGTTATTCTGGTACCATTAGTTGAAAAGACTGTCTTTGCTCCTTTGTTAAAAATCAGTTGACTATATTTATGTGGGGCTATATCTGCGGTCTCTATTCTCTTCGACTGCTGTAGCTATAAAGTAAATCTTGAAGTTGGATAGCATTAGTCCTCCGACTTTGTTCTTCCCCTTCAATGTTGTTTTGGCTATTTGGGGTCTTTTGCCTCTCTATATAAACTTTAGTTTCAGTTTGTTGATATCTACAAATTAACTTGCTGGAATTTTGATTGGGGTTGCATATCTTACTCTATTTTTGTGCTAAGAAATCAATCAATAAAGATAATACCATACTGGCAAAATTTTGGAAAGAATAATTCCTATAAGTTGCATCTTACTGCTGGGTTGAAAAAAATAAGAGAATTGCTCTATTACAATAAACTCTGTTCTCCATAGAATGCCA
>NW_028009106.1:0-894 GCF_054177405.1 Leptonychotes weddellii | reverse complement strand
TCTCTCTATAAAGATGCCTATGTCCAGATTTTTGAAAGATATATATTTTATTGTCTGTGTTCATAATGATGCTGTTTCATATTTATATTTTATTCTGTATCTGAAGTATACACACAAGTAAATCTTTTCTTTTTGAATTTAAGAATAGCACTTTGCACTTCACAGAGGTAAAGATTAACTATATTTAGTGAGATGTTTTATTCTGTTAAAAATATTCGCACATTTGCTGTCACTAGTACCTCTCAGCTGACTCTTTAAGGCTTCCATACGGGGAAGCTCTCTGTCCTGTGCAATGTTTCTAGTTCATTTGCTTTCTGAGCCATTTATCCTACTAAACTTCGGAAGATACATTAGCTCTGATTTGTCATTTTGGACTTTATTTTAAAAATTAGAACTTTCAAGTGAAAACTGTTCATTGTTTTGTTATTTATTACCTTGTTATATTGTATAACATTCGATAGAATACTTACAAGCTGTGAGAATTGGTGCTAAGTGTATTAGCCATTTGTTATAAATGCCAATAAAATGTTCACCAGGGGCAAAAATGCACATTTTCCTTTTCAAAAACCAAGTGTACTTTATAAACAAATGCAATTCTTTACTGGGCATACATAATTTAAAAGGTGTTTTTATTTATGTTATTCATTTATGTTATTTCTTGTAAGACAAGATTCTATTTTAAACTTGATCTTCTCTCAAATTGTTTGTGTGAAGATGCTGTGCCCAGTTGAACAGTCCTCAGGTGTTTGTATGAATACTATGTTTTACAGTTTTCAGATTTTAAAATATAATAAAGTTTTAAAACCACAATAATGTCAGAGCCTCAGATTTGATTTTATTTGCTTTCACCGCATGACATTAATGTACGAATTTATTCGAGTTGATAAAGAAACG
>NW_028009105.1:0-894 GCF_054177405.1 Leptonychotes weddellii | reverse complement strand
TGGTCGCTTTTCTGTTCAGAGAGTTGTTGCTATTTCTTTCTTTGATCTCCTGTTGAGTTAGTAGGTGTTCAGAATGGTTTGATCCCTATCCAGCTGAATTCCTGAGAGGAGACGAAATCCCGGTCTCCTACTCCTCCGCCATCTTGCTCCCTTCGTGAAGAGTTTAACATGACAAAGAGAGACTTCAGCTTTGGGAGTGTCCATGGGACATGCTTGGCCTCTCTCCATTTCTGTGGTAAATCCATCAAGACAAAAAGGGCTGTTGTCTCAGAAAGAGTGCTCTGGAGGTGAACACAGTTGAGCTAAAGGAAGAGCTTTCTCTTTGATTTCACAAATGCATGGAAGCAGCCAAAGACACTGTCGTTCAGTGAGAATCTCGAAAGTGGACACGAGTGTAGTTAAAGAGAAATTAATACATAATACGCTGTATCTGTTGATAAGTGTGTATTTTTTCTTTTTAATTAAGGTATAATTTACATACAGTAAAATCCACCCTTTTTAAGTGTGGAGTTCTGTAAGTTTTGACAAATGCATATAGTCATATAACCCACACTCAAACCAAATATACAATTGTCCTATCACTCCCACAAATTGTGTGCCCCTTTGTAGTTAATCCCTCAGCCTCTGACAATCACTGATTTGTTTTCTGTCTATGGTTTTGCCTTCTCCAGAATGTGTTTTAAATGGAACTATAAAATTTGTAGCCTAATTAGTCTGGCTGCTTTTACTTAACATCGGAACATTCTTTCACTTAATATTGCATATAAGATCCATCCATTTTGTTGTATGTATCAATAATTTGTTTCTTTTTTATTGCTAGGTATTCTATTCTATTTAGATGTACTACAGTTTGTTTATCTATCTCCTAGTAGGGGGTTATTTGGATTATTTCCA
>NW_028009104.1:0-894 GCF_054177405.1 Leptonychotes weddellii | reverse complement strand
TATAAATGGCTGGATTTAATCCAGGGGCTCCATTTGTGCTCTTTGATCTAGGCTGTAAGAAAGCTGTTCGTGGGTGCCTGGGTGGCTCAGTTGGTTAAGCGACTGCCTTCGGCTCAGGTCATGATCCTGGAGTCCCGGGATCGAGTCCCGCATCGGGCTCCCTGCTCGGCAGGGAGTCTGCTTCTCCCTCTCCCACTCCACGTTTGTGTTCCCTCTCTCGCTGTGTCTTTCTCTGTCAAATAAATAAATAAAATCTTTAAAAAAAAAAAAAAGAAAGAAAGCTGTTTGTGGTTTGGGGCACCACTTGGAGCAGAGACTCCAGTCCTCTTCTGCTGTCTCAGGGCTCAGAGGATGTACTACAGAGGGGAGCAGGTCAGGTGCGAACTGCAGGTGTGGCCTGTGCTGTATCTAGTACAGATCTGGAAACTGAGGTCCCACTTGTTTCTTGCCCAACAGGGAAGTCCTCTTTGGGGGTGGCTCTCTTCCGCCTGGTGGAGCCTGCAGCAGGCCGGATTCTCATCGATGGGGTGGACATCTGCAGTATCAGCCTGGAGGAACTGCGGTCCAAGTTCTCAGTTGTCCCTCAAGATCCTGTCCTGCTTTCAGGAACCATCAGGTGAGTGCTGGCCTATAGGCTCCTGGGAGGGGTGGAAGAACCAGGATGCCAGGGCTGGGCTGTCTCTGGTTAGCTGGTAGCCAATCCCTCAGTTTTGGGGCCTCTGATCTCTCCTTGTCACACTGGGTCACTCACTGGGATTTGGAGTATCCTTGAAGATTGAATGAAGCTCTGATATACACAAGAGCACTTTGTAAACTGTAATGTGCTAAACGAAAGCAAGGCATAATTATTATTTTTTTTAAAAAACCTGATGCGATTTCAGTTCCCCATTAAGC
>NW_028009103.1:0-894 GCF_054177405.1 Leptonychotes weddellii | reverse complement strand
TATTAATTATGTTGGTTCTAGATTTTTATCCTAGCCAGGTCTGTATTTTAGTTTACGGTGATGCTAGCTTATGATATCAGTCTGTAAAACAAGATACTCATCATTACCATGATCATATTATATATCATATTGACCACTGTCATCTTGTTCATATGATATTAACTTTTGAGGGTAATTTCATTTTTTTTAAAGATTATTTCTTTATTTATTTGAGAGAGAGAGAGAAAGAGAGAGTGCGTGAGCTTGTGAGTGGGGGGAGTAGCAGGGGAAGAGGGTCTAGCAGACTCCTTGCTGAGCATGGAGCCAGCTGCTGAGCTTGATTTCGAGGACCCTGAGATTGTGACCTGAGCTGAAATAGAGTTGGAGGCTTAACTGACTGAGCCACCCAGGTGCCCCAGGTAATTTCATTTAAATGTAAGGGCATTTTCATACATTTTACTATACATTCCTACTTCTCAGTTTTAAAAAATTAATTTTATAGTAGTAAAACCGTCTTTTAGCAGGTGTATAGTGTGCTAGGCACTGTGCAGACTTCCTTGCTTTAATTCTGTAGCAATCCTGTACAGATGTATCATTCCCCCTTCCCTGATGGGGAAATAGACATGGAAAGTTCAGTAAGCTGAACAGGGTTGCACCTCTAGTGAGTGGTAGATTCAGGCCTCAGACCTAGTCTGCCTGATTTCAGATTTCAAACCTAACCACTTGTTGTTCTGTGGGTCCCAGTGTTGTGTTCTTTTAACTCTCCTAGTACATTTTAGAGCTATTATATGGTTAATATTTTTTATAATTAATGTACATCATTTTCAGCAACAAAATTATATACTGATAGAAACATTACTAAACATTTTTTTCCCCAAAATGCTCCATGTCTCCTTAGCACAAGGGTTTTGTTTG
>NW_028009102.1:0-894 GCF_054177405.1 Leptonychotes weddellii | reverse complement strand
AACAATACACTCTATGTTAGCTAACTTGAATTTAAATAAAACTAAAAAATACAAGTAAAAAAAAAAAGGGGTGTGCAAAAAATGTAAAAAAATCACTCTTCTCACTAGCTTTTTAAAAATACATAAGTATTTTTCACTTTAAACATGTGTTAATATAAGATGTATGTGGAATTTAAGAAATGAAACAGATGAACATATGGGAAGGGGGAAAAGAAAAATAAATGAGAGAAAGAGAGAGGGCACAGGAGACTCCTAAGGATAGAGACAAACTGAGGGTTGATGCAGGGAGGTGGGTGGGGGGTAGGCAAGGTAGGGGATGGGTTTTAAGGAGGGCACTTGTTGTGATGAGCACTGGGGTTGTATGGACGTGATGAATCTCTGAATTCTACAACAGAAACCCATTTTGCACTGTATGATCTCTACTAAAATTAAAATTAAACAAACAAACCTGTGTTAAGGTGGGTTTGCCAATACTACTTTAAGTGAATTAATAAGTATTTTAAACCTTAAAAATTCTAATATTGTAGATATTAATACATGTAACCCACGTAATGAAATGCTCTTTGATATCTTCAATAATTTTTCAAGTGTGGAAGGAAGGGTCTTGAGAGCACAAACTGTGAGCATTGGGATCCCAGGAATGCCTCCGGCTGTCCTGCCGCTGGTGGGCCACAGGGGGCAGCATGCTCCCTGCCACTCACCCACAGGGGTCTCCCCACATCCCTGTCCAGCACTCCTCCCACCTCCCTTCTTTCCTTCTCTGCACTCTCCTGGGCTGCACAGCCTCTTCATTACAGGAAGTAACCTTCTAAGCGTGGTGCCATCAAGACCAAGGCAGTCACATATTACTCTGTAAAAGTTCATCAGATGTCTCCTATGCAAAGCTTATCACCC
>NW_028009101.1:0-11896 GCF_054177405.1 Leptonychotes weddellii | reverse complement strand
TATTGAGGAGGGCACATTCTGCATGGAGCACTGGGTGTTATGCACAAACAATGAATCATGGAACACTTCATCTAAAACTAATGATGTAATGTATGGGGATTAACATAAGAATAAAAAATAAATAAATAAAAGAAAAGAGGACACAAAGTATGGTAGACAATAGTATACTAAGTATGACAGTATCAGCTTTAAGGAGAGTTACAATCTCATTAAGAAGACACAGTACAATAGCAGTGCATGACAAATGTTCCCCCAGAGGCATGAGGAATGTTTTGATTTAAGAAGGTTAAGAGTAGTCGCAGACCTTTAATAAAATTGTACATAGAAAGCCATGCACACAAAAGGTATTGAGTAATGCATACACGTTTCAGATGTGGTTAAAAGCCACTTACTAGTTAAATATTTAGCCAACATTCTAGAGAGAATCACATATTACTCTAGTTAATTTGAGAATAAATACAAATGCCCCTCTAAAGTACACTCTGCCCAAGTGCTTTAAAATGACCTTCTGTAGCAAGCCATTATTCAGCAATAATACAGCAATAAAAACTGTGGTGAGTTATGCTAGCTAGAAACCCATGTGCCTGTTTTAGTTTAAATATGAAAGAGTATAAGATATTCAAGATCAAATTTTATTCTTCTTTATTCAAAACCATTTATAAGTGCAGATGAATCATAAGCCTAGAGAAAATCTGGAAGCAATATGCCAAAACCATAGTGGTAATCTCCGAGGGATAGAAATGTGTATATTTTCCGTATTTTTCTTCATATTTATCCTAGTTTTCCAAAGATTTTTAGAAGAATAGATGCTATTTTAAATTATTTAAAAAACAAAATTTTATCATTTTGCTATGTTTTTTAAAATCTCTTATGAAAATGCCTAGTGAATCAAGTAGAAAGAGTACATGACAAAGAAAGTTCTGGAGTCTGGCTAGGCTTGACACACAAAATACGAGATGCTTTGTTAAATTTGAATTTCAGATAAACATCAAATAATATTTTAGTATACATATGTCTCATGAAATTATTTCAGACACACTTATATGAAATTCAAATTTAACTGGGCATTCTATGTTTTTATTTGCTGAATCTGGAAACTATATGCTGCCTAGTTCTATCCCTAGGTGTGTGACCTTAGAGAAGTCAACGATTAATTTAGGTTATCTTTTTTTTTTTTTTTTTAAAGGGAGAGAGAGAGCCGGGGTGGGCGGGTGCGGCAGAGAGAAAATCCTAAACAGGCTCCACACCCAGCGCAGAGCCCAATGCAGGCCTCGATGAGGGGCTCAGTCTCACAACCCTGAGATCATGACCTGAGCCAAAATCAAAAGTTGGGACGCTTAACTGAGCCACCTAGGCACCCAATTAAATGAGGTTATCTTAAAGACCCTTTCTAGTTCTAATGTTTTATGACTCTAACATACAAGATGGCATAGACCACCAAAGACCTGAAAGTGATAGTACATGCTTGTGTTCACATCTTATCAAGGTTTTCTGAAGGCCATATGACATTTTGTATGGCTTTCTTTTCTTTGTTCTTTTGAAACAAACTTCTTCAACTAGACTAGGTATTTTTTTGAGATTTTTTAGAAAATGGGAAATCTCAATTAGGTATGTAGGGAATGCTGGGCACATGCCTAGATCCCTCTTAAGGACCAAGGCACTCATTTCCCTAGCTACTATGCTTGCTGGCTACATATAGCTCATAGCCAAGGGTGTTAACCTGCTCAGGGTAAGACCTCTTGTCCAGGGTAGCCCACATCCAGTGACCACTTCATGAGGAAGCAAAGGACCAGCTCTCTTGCCTCAATTCAGCACCATGACAGCTCCAGAATCCCCTGTGGGATCAGCTAAGGTCCTAGTAGTGACTACACAACAATTAACTTCTTCCACTTATGTTACTTCCTTATAGGTGCTTTTTCCTAGAAAACTCCCCCAATAACCCTCTTGCATACAAACCCTGCCTCAGAGTTTATTCCCTCTGCAGACATAAATTCAAATATGTAAAATGCCAACTTTCTAATAACATAACCGGTAAGATTTGAAATGACATACAATATCATTGCTGCATAAATAACTAGAGATAATAAATATAATACACATAGAAATATTTATTCATACATAAATAAATTTGCCAAGGTTGGAGGAAATGATGAGGGAAGCCGAGATAATGGAATACCTAGCCTGGTGCTGGAAGTTAGCTCTTCCTAAGTGAAACAACAACTGAGGCTAGAATAAGGGAACCAGAGATGGAAACTCAAAGCCTCAAAACTGAAAGAAGAATGACAAGTATAGGCCTTGTGGCATTAGGTAAAGACTGCTGGAAGAGGGCACCTGGGTGGCTCAGATGGTTAACCGTCTGCCTTCGGCTCAGGTCATGATCCCAGGGTCCTGGGATTGAGTCCCGCATTGGGCTCTCTGCTCCTTGGGAGCCTGCTTCTCCCTCTGCCTCTCTCTCTCTGTCTCTCATGAATAAATAAATAAAATCTTAAAAAAAAAAAAAAAAGACTGCTGGAAGAGAGTACAGGGATCGTCTCACTCCTTATCCTTGTAACCATAATGGGCCACTTGCCTGCTCTGGGCTTCAGTTTCTTTACCTACAAAATGATGAGGTGGTGCAAGATTATTTCCAAGTCTTATCCCGTTCTAAAACAATAGCCTATAATTATAATTTAAGATTCCCTGTCACTGACATGCCCCTGACAAGACTTCTTTATTCTTGGTATTTTACTTAAACCCAAAATTATAGTACTCTATGTGTGTGCATTGGGGGAGAGGCATTGTGTTAATAAAGAAATTCAGTAAATTAATGTAATTTGTAACAGTACTAAACTAAATTACTAAATGTCACTTGAAAAGAATGAGTTTTTCATGCTTCTGCAACCCTATTCATTTGTTTCTATGTGTTTATATTCAATAAAAGTACGATGCTTTTTACACCCATTTTGCATTTAAGACATTCAATAATCAACATTTCACATGAACCAAAAATCCTTAAA
The DNA here is from genome assembly GCF_054177405.1 of Leptonychotes weddellii. Taxonomy (NCBI): domain Eukaryota; kingdom Metazoa; phylum Chordata; class Mammalia; order Carnivora; family Phocidae; genus Leptonychotes; species Leptonychotes weddellii. Next base: position 8,900 of record NW_028009101.1, on the reverse strand, counting down.
CATGTCAACTAGAAGAAAATGCTGGAAAAATTGAGGTAACCTATTAGTAGAACTTTAGCTTTTCTTTAAACTGCTCTTGGGTGCCCTTTGACTTTACAAAATAAATTAGTGTCCATAGTGACACAAGAACATCACTATCCCATAATGCCTTCATTATTAACACTCCTTTCCAAAATATAAGATCTAATTATCCTGTGAATTTGCACCTGATCCCAGTGGGCTGGTCAGGTAACTGCTGGGATCTCAGCCTAGGCTAAGAGAGATTCAGAAGTGGGTGGAGGTTTCAGGCAATGGTGAGCCCAGAAAGAACTATCTACTCTTCCAAGTCCAAAGGGGCACTTGCTTGTTACTTCTGTGGTTGTAATCATTGCCATTACCATCAGTGTTTCTGCTCCTTCTTTCCTAATTGACCGAATGGGACACGATTCCTGAAATCTGGCTTGAGTACAGTGTAATTTCCTGATACCACTGCCTGGCTAGTACAAATTAAAGTAGAGGGGCATGTGTACAACACGCATATGGAAGTTACTGACACCCAGAGCCAAATTCTTACCAGTTCACAAATTTGTACTGGCACTTCCCAGTTGTTTATGCAAGATGTTTAAATCCACTCACTCAAGTTTCTTTCCCTGTTGTCTTTCCCTTAATTAATATTGCTGGGGCGGGGGGGGGGATAAAAAAAAAAAGCCCAGAAAATCTCAAGTGCTCAAGTGTTTGTTTTCCCAGAAGCTGAGGAACGTTGACACAATTCCAATGCCTTTCATAATTACTGGAGATGAAAAAATGAATAGTTTATGATGCATGTCAACAAAATTGTTTCAGGAGACAAACTTTATTTTTCTAAGAATAAGAGAATACAAATAAATTTACTCCAAGAAGAACATGCTTGCATGCCTCTGTTTTAAAGTTCAGCTTGGACTTATTGATAACAAACATAAATCCTAGACTTCTAAGCAGTCCTACAATTCTATAGTTTCTTTTGTCTTTGTCTCAAGAAAATGCACATTGTTACTAAAAGCAGATACAGACATTGTTATAAAACTCAGCAGCTACATTTACGTCAGAATAGGGTTACTATTAAACACACAGCAACACTGATCTACAAGGCATGTAGAAAATAAATCAATTGAAACAAACTTTCCAATAAATTCTAGATTTATGCTGAGTAAGTGGCTTAAATCATGATCATTGGTTTAAAATGACAGTCCTTTTGTGTCCTGAGAATTCTGCGAGATTAGAGGAAAAAGTGATTTTTTTCACTAAAATATATTCTGCCTTATAAAGCAGTGAGTTTTGCCTCTCATTTATTCATCGGAAACATACTGTCTAAAAGCAAAATAATTAGCATTTCTTCCACTCTTCTTAATACCAATATTGTAGCCACTGAGGCCCTGTGTTTCTTGAACATGATCACTTTCATTATTGTCTTCAATTTAATGTCAGAATCCACTCATAAAAGCACTCTGCTTATTATTAACATGGGGGAGGAAAAGGGAAAGTTTTAACCCTGTTATTCTCAGAATAGAACTCTTCCTTTTCTTAAATTCTATCCCTTCCTTTCTCTAAATTTCTTTAAATTTTAATAAAAATGCTATATGGTCATTTCCAAAAATATTTATTGGGTCCCTACAATAATAATGATAATAGTACAACAACCACCACAATAATACCTAAGGTCTATCAAGTGTTTCCATGTGCCAGGCTCTCTTCTATGTGCTTTACATATACTCTCTCGTTTATCCTCGTAGTTTCTCCATGAGATAGAGACTGTTACAGATATCCTCATTTAACAGTTTGGGAATCCAAGGCCCTGAGTCCTTCAGTGATTGGCCCAAGAAGGTCACACAGCTAAGAGGTGGTGAAACCAGGCTTAGCAAACATCCCATTTCCATAGATGCGTTAATATGCAGGCAACGGCAAAGCAATTAGTGATAATTACCTGACACATCAAAAAATGTCTGCGCCCGTCCGGTCCCTGTGCTGCTGAGAGCAATGCATTCGTAGGCGCCTTCATCAGACAAAGTGACATTTTCAATCTCCCAGTTCACACTGGCAGATTCTCTGGGGTAACAAAATAGAGATCTTTTCAGTTATAACAAAAACAAGGCAAAGCTGAAAGTGGTGACTCTACTATTTTTTTGAAATATTCATTATTAACACATTAACATGAAGAACAATGTAAAAATAAACGGATTAAACTGCAGAGTTCTTTATAGCTTAGAAGGACACACCTTTTAATTAGAACATTAAGCTCTCTGAGCAAAAGGCACAACAAAGGCAATAAGATATGGAGTTTGTGAATTTCTTTAGGGAAACATTTTCTGGCTGTGTCAAAATACAAGATAATGAGTTAATAGAGAAACACTCCTTAAATCCTCTCTCCTTCCATATTATTTCCAGTTTTGGATCATGTTCAGTGGGGGTTCTTAGCCAAAATGAATTCAACCAGGTAATTCATAAGTTTAAAAGTAGAAAATAGATTTTTGGATTCCAAAAAGATAAGTTCTCTTTAACTTTCTTATGTGTAAGCTCCACATAAGGTTACAGAAACTATCTGGTTCAACCTGTGTATACATTGAGAAAAGAAAAGAAAATTATCAGTTTTATTATCAAACTGTCATTTAGGTTAAAAAAAAATCCCTTTGCTATAATATTTATCCATTCATTTAATAAATACTATTCTTTGTCCTTTAACACTCTTCAAATTGTTTCTCATTCTCTGGAGGTGTCTTAGTAATAGATATATTTAATCCTAATAGATATTTAATATCTAATTAATAGATAAAAATATTTATAAGATTCTAGTAATCTACAAAACAGGCATTATCTTATTTTAAAATATAATTGAAAATCATAACGATTTTCATAATTTTTTTCTTACATTCACCCATAGCTATTTATAACCTTAAACATTCAAGACACAGATGAGATGAAAAGCCCATTGCAGTCAAGACACCTTCCACTGGAGTCTGAAAGTAGTGTGAGATATAATATCAGTAATGACTCCAGATCTCTTGCTTTCCAGACAAACCATACCTGTCATCAGAAAACCATGAAGAACTTACTGAGCTCTTAATGTGTATTTAGCACATTAGACTTTGTAAGAGAAAGCGAAGTCATAGGTTCCTGTCATCAGAAAAGTGAGAGAATGAGCAAAGTCATTGTTCCATATATTTTAGTAACGAGAATATTCATTTTAGTTAGTTTCTTTTCAGTTGTGTATGCATTAGATGTCAGTGGTCCTGTGACATTCAGAAAGAAAGGGATTATGAGTTGACTCTAACCCCTAGTGATCACCTAAGCTATATCTTTTGTGCTTAATAGCAGTAAACTGAGTCCAGGTTTATAACTGTCATTGTCTAGGAGGTACTGGTAAGTTCCGGGAAGGCAGGAGTTTGAAATACATGCAGTCATTTGTGTTTTCTGCAATGCCTACTTCACAGCCAAGCATATATTAGGATTCATCAAAAACTTAGACACATGGAAATTTTAGAACAGATAGTGGCAGTTCTTCTAGTCCCAAGTCCTCTGTTTTAGAAACAACTAAGTTGAGATTCAGGAAGAAGGATAAGTGATTTATTCAAAGGCACACAGCCAGTGTTGGATTGCTTGAAGAATATTCTTTACAGTGATACCTGCTCCTCTCTTATTTATGAAATATTACATGAAAATAATTCTCTTGTACCATATCATCTTCTCAGTTAACATTAAAACTATATGGCCACAATAAGAAGTTTTGAAGGCATTGCCTTTGGAATAAGGAAAGAACATGTCAAATACAAATGTGTCCTGTTGCTCATGCAAACTAATTCTCTCTTACATCCCCTAGTGACCATAGCGACTCACATAACAAAGATTAAGTCACATGTCCCAAGCTGTTAGGAAATCTAGGGCAGAGACGTGTGAGTGAATCAGGGTGAGAGTATCAATCCATCACCACCCATGCCAAATTCTGTCTTTAGCCTCTCACAACCAAAGAGCTTAATATATGTCAGCAAGGCTTGTCAGATCTCTGAGCCACAGAGCTGGAAAAATGAGAGAAAGAATTCTTGTGGCTTACCTCCCAGGAATTGTGTGGAATTAATGAATTAATGTTTATAAAGAATCTCAAGCGTCTCTGAAATATGTTACTATTTAAACATGAAGCAGAATGGATTTGATTTCATCAGGAAATTATGTAGCTTCAACATTTGATACCCTGGTCAGTTACATTGCTGGTTATTAAAGATGGAGCTAAGGGAATCATCAAGATATACTATATAAAAAAAACAGCAAGAAATAATACAGTTCAATCTTTAAGTAGTGGAATTTTTTTCTAAGGCTTTACTGAAGATTCCTGCCATAGTTTTTATTTAAAATGACCCATAAAGAGATAAAATAGGTTAATACTGTCAAATATTTAGCATCTTATGGAAGTTATTTATATTAATATTGAATTAACAGCATATAAGTTTTGTAAAATAATTCCTAGAGTTTTTGCCAAATGCAGTTTGTTTCATTAGTAAGTTAAAAAAAACAAACATTTTCCAGAAATCATCTTCCAGTTTTCAAGGTCTACTTAATTTTATCATAGATTATATTTATCTAAAAACAATCACCCATCTTCACAAGAAAGTCAGTGCCTTCTTGTCCACTCCCATTGATTGCTAAATGCAGTAGCCAAACATACTCCCACTCCACCTGTTTCCCCCAGCACACTCTCCTCCCCTAACCCCCTCCCCTTCCCTGCTCCTCCAGCTTCGCTGGCTTCCTTCCTATCTTTCTTTCCCACATGCCAGTCAGCATCTGCATTTACTGTTCCTGTTGTGCAAATGCTTTTCCCTAGATATCTGCATGACCATCTCTCACCATGTTTAGGTGAATTTCCAAATTGCAACTAAGCCAAAACCACATGCACCCCATCTACCAGAATTAATCTAATCTCAATTAATCTGCTCTACATTTTGCTACAGCACTTAATCGGATTCACTTACCAGAACACTTTAAATTATATTCAGAGACTTGCTTGCCCCAAGCTTCACAGCCAAGCATATATTAGGATTCATCAAAAACTTAAACTTTTCTCTTTTGCAAGGACCCTTCCAAGATTTGGTACTTAACTTTTTATTCATAATTTTGTATTGTTCATCTTAACAAGAGATCCTCAAGGGGCACCTGGGTAGCTCAGTCAGTTAAGCGTCTGCCTTTGGCTCAGAACCTGATTCCAGGGTTCTGGGATCAATCCTGCATGGGCTCCCTGCTCAGCGGGGAGTCTGCTTCTCCCTCTCCCACTGCTGCTACTCCCCTTGCTTATACTCTCTCTCTGTCAAATAAATTTTTTAAAAAAACAAACAAGAGACCCTCAAGTTATATAAAATTCAATATCCTATAAAACCTGAATCAACCTTTGAATGAATTCTAGCATTTATTAAATTAACATATTATATGTTTTCTGTCTTTCTCCATTACAATGTAAGCTCCATAAGGGCACAGACTTGTGTCTGTTTTGTTTGCTGCCATATTCTAAGACTATGAAACAAATGAGAATTTCCAATGAAAAAGCACATTAAGTATCTATTTGTATTTAGATGTTTAATTTTGTCTATAATTGCTAATAAAAACATGTACGCACTTTAAATACTGGTCTACTCCAAGCGTAAGTCCATTTCTGACAAAGCTCAGGGTAAAGGGTAAAAGACTCTCAACAGAGCAGGGAATTCGGCCTGGCTGCAGATAGTATCCTGGGGTTTTCTTGGGCATTGTAACTTTGGGAGCATCTAGGAAGAAAAGAACATGGGCAACAAGATCACAATGTTATTGGGTACTTCCTGTTAATGCATTCAAAAGCTTCATACTTTAATTATTCCAGTAAATCCTCTTCATTCCAATTAATCTAAATCACTAAAACCCACTTTAATTATCTTTCTTTGTTCAAACCTTATTAATTTCTGGATCTCTCCATGGACCCCTTACTAAAGTATTCATTAAATCTAAGACTCTATTTTTAAGACACATTATTTTGGGGGCCACCAAGATAGAAAAGAAAAAGCTACCAAATTAGTTACCATACTTCATCAATTGTAGAACCTATTTTTATTTCAAAAATGTAAATATATGAAAAGAACCCACATGCCTTAGAATTGAATGCAAAAGGTAATTGTTTTCCCCAAAATAATGGGAAAAGTTGATTTTTAAGAATCCAATAGGTTTTATAGTATTCAGTTTAGGGGCTAAGACAACTAAACTTTGAATACTGTATATGAAGAAATACTGACAGTTCTATTCTCACCATTTGACAATGATTAAAGACTAGCTACACAGTTGTTTCTGAATTTCCCAAATTACAATCTTATGTATAAATGATAAATTGTTGTCCCTCAATCCAATACTACAATATTAGAAACAATAAAGATTTGTCTACCCACAACTCTAGCTATAGTTCTAAATTTTGATCAGAGTTGTCATTAGCCTTGAGAAATAGCACAAATATAAAAATTGAAATGCTATCTCATATCTCTAAATAATCCCTAATCTGTGATCTTATCTCTATATCATAGCAAATATATGAGTAACTAGCTTACCAATTAACTAACTGCCAACTTATCACATAAAGATAGAATCATCACCAGTTGTTTACAATGAATTACTGTTCACGAAGTAGGTTTCTGACAGTCACATATAAATATTTAACCCATTTGGCCCATTTAGGTAGCTTGATCAAACATTACACATGTGTGCCAGGCTTTTTGGGGGGGGGGGAGTAAGAGCACCAAAATTTCCCAGTTCCAGTTCTCACACTGAGTGAAGCAATCAAAATTTTCAGATCTGCAATCAGTGAGACTTAACATGAAACTTTGAATGTGCTTTTTATGATTAAGAAAAATTGTGTTACCTAAATATAAATGCCCATCAATTCAATAACCCAGTAATAATGTGAAGATATTATTTTTTTACTTTATATTTCATTCTTTTAGGACCACATCACTCCCTTAAACTATCAATACTCCAGTGTTCAATAAAATGATGTCTCACCTGGGATGATATTAGAGAAGGAAACACTTGATACCCTCTGGAAAAGATAATCATCCTTATCATAGCCTGTTACTTTGAGAAAGAAAGCTTCATTTGGTGGTATAAAGTCAGAAATATTCCACAAGCCATAAGGTTTTCGGTCTGGGTAGTATTTAACAGGAATAGTCTTAAGAGAACTGCCTGAGATACTCAGAAGTTCAAGACGATCTACTCTGGCTGGGACGGAAATTCCAGAAGTATTCAGCAGCACATAGGTAGGTATTCCTACGAGAGAAAGGCTTTGTTATTATTTACAAGTAACATGGAATTGAGGTCATATATCAAATAAATTTTTGCATTATAATAACAGACAAGTATCATAAGTATGAGTACTACAAACTGTCTTACAAATTGTGGCTTAAACATTTACAGAAACTTTGGAAATCCTAATAATTATTTGTATGGTATTTTAACAATACGTATACATGGAAAAACTAAAATTGTGAATACTGTGTTACATGATGTTTAATAACATGAATATTTAATTTTTAAAGACTCACTATTTGTATCTTTCTAGTAACTGCAGCAATAAAATAAATGAACAATCAAAAAAAAAAGAAATTTGAAGAGTCACAGTAAGATTAAGCATTTTTTCACTATAAAACTATAATCTTGCATGAATAAAATAAGAAAAACAAGCTATAAGAAGTGGCAATAATTTTATCTTTGAACATACAATAATACATGATGTCTAATTTTTTTAGCTATTACACACATAAAATCCACATTTTTCACTTTAACAACAAGGCAAATTATAGACGTTAGTAAAAAGCCTCAATATCTAGGTCAGTAGTTTCAAAAGTTCAGTAAGTTTAGGAATCAACTGGAGTGCTTGCTACAGTGCATATTCCTGGGTCTAACCTAATTCAGTTCTAATTCAGGAGATCTGGGGTGGGTCCTGGGAATCCTAATTTTTAACAAGCTCTCTGATTAATTTCAATATCACTGGTCTTGGAACTAGACATTGAGAAAAAATGACTAGGCCAAGAATACAATCATGTTTAAAGTAAAGATGCTATGTTTCCCAATTTTGTTAAATACTACAAAATTATAAAATTACAGAGAGTTCGAGAAATATTTTGCACTTGGATATCTACCATGTCCATTTTGGTAATATGTACATACAAACCTTGCACCGGTCTGCTGACTGTTTTTTTGAAGTCCAGGGTGGGTTTTCTAGAAAAACCAGCTCGGAAATCAATAGTACTAAGGCCAGTGATGCGAACAGAGTGCCTTCCACTGCTAGAAGTCTGAAAAATGTTTAAAGAGAAATCCCATCAGTTGATCCAGGTTACCAGTACAATAAACACTAACCAGTACGGGAAACTACAGAGTGTTTAATTAGGACTGATGTCCAATAATTGAAGCTCTGATCTGGGTGTTCTAAACTTAACTGGGATTCTACATCTTAAATGCAAGTTTTATAATACATATCCCAAGGGACTGCCCTAAAATAAAATTCAGTAATACACTGCAAGCCAATGTTAAAAGATAATAGGTGTTTACCCAAAGAACAAATAATCCAATCAAGAAATGGGCAGAAGACATGAACAGACATTTTTCCAAAGAAGACATCCAAATGGCCAACAGACACATGAAAAAGTGCTCAACATCACTCGGCATCAGGGAAATACAAATCAAAACCTCAATGAGATATACCACCTCACACCATCAGAATGGCTAAAATTAACAAGTCAGGAAATGACAGATGTTGGCGGGGATGCAGAGAAAGGGGAACCCTCCTACACTGTTGGTGGGAATGCAAACTGGTGCAACCACTCTGGAAAACAGTATGGAGGTTCCTCAAAAAGTTGAAAATAGAGCTACCATATGATCCAGCAATTGCACTA
>NW_028009100.1:0-894 GCF_054177405.1 Leptonychotes weddellii | reverse complement strand
GAAATGCCTCCACAATAAGATTACATGTTTTTTTTTTTTACTGTATAAATCTAAAGTCAATCCAAAATTTCTTGAATACTGCCTATTCAATATAAAATGCTTTTCAACAAATTATCTGTTATATTTTCAAAAGTTATACCATGTGACAACATTATCAGTAATTACAAAATTGCTTCCTTTTTCAAGAAAATGAGAAGACAAGTCAGAAATTGCATATAAAAGACATGTATATATAGTGATGGACTGATTTCTGAAATATACAAAGAATTCTTAAAACTCAACAACAAGGAAACAGACAACTTGCTTAAAAACTGAGCAAAAGATCTGAACAGACACTCCATCCAAGAACATATCCAGATAAAAAGTATTCATGTGAAAATATGCTCAACATCGTATGTCATTAGGAAATTGAAAACTAAAACAATTATGACATACAACTGCACACCTATTAGAATAGCCAAAATCTGGAACACTGACAACCCCAAATCCTGATGAGGATGTGGAACAACAGGAACTCTCATTCATTGTTGGTGAGAATGCAAAATGGTACAGACAGTTTGGAAGATAGTTTGGTGGTTTCTTTTAAAACCAAACTTTTTCTCACCATGTGATCTAGCAATTATGATCTCTATTTACTAGGGTCTTCTTTGATTTCTTTCATCAGAGTTTTTTAAATTTTTAGCATATAGATCCTTTAAATGTGTTCTTAATTTTATACCTAAATAAATTTAAGCTGAATAAACTCATTTTCTTTGAGGGAAATTATAAGTGGTATTGTCTTTAAATTTCAATTTCCCAACCGTCTATGGGATTGTTATCATTACAGAATAACCCTAAGTGTGGGGATTACTTAGAGTAGTGCTATTTTTTTTTTTTTTTAGAGTAGTGCTATTT
>NW_028009099.1:0-894 GCF_054177405.1 Leptonychotes weddellii | reverse complement strand
GCTGGGTGATAGACACTGGGGAGGGTAGGTGCTATGGTGAGCGCTGTGAATTGTTCAAGAGTGTTGAATCTCAGATCTGTACCTCTTAAACAAATAATACATTATATGTTAAGAAAAAAAAAAGAAGAAGATCGCAGGAGGGGAAGAATGAAGGGGGAGAAATCGGAGGGGAGACGAACCATGAGAGACAATGGACTCTGAAAAACAAACTGAGGGTTCTAGAAGGGAGGAGGTTGGAAGACTGGGTTAGCCTGGTGATGGGTATTAAAGAGGGCATGTTCTGCATGGAGCACTGGGTGTTATGCACAAACAATGAATCATGGAACACTACATCAAAAACTAATGATGTAATGTATGGTGATTAACATAACAATAAAAAATTTTTAAAAAAGAGCAGGAAAAAAAGACTATTAGCTTGCAAGACAGCTGAAAGGCTAAATGCGGTATATTGCAAAAATGGCCATTTTTCTCAAATCTTTCCTGTATCCTTGTACTTTCTAAGGGGTATTTGCAATTCTTCCAATCAAAAGATGGAGTCTATTTACCTTCTCCTTGATTATGGTCTGGTATTGTGACTGGTTTTAGTCAAAACAATGGGACAGAAATGACAGTGTGCAAGTTCTAAGGCTAAGCCTAAAGAAACTTTCAAGCTCTCACTCAGTGTTTTAGAAACCTGCCCAGCTGCCACGTGAAAATTTCAGGCTAACCTGCTCTTAGACTACACGGAAAAGAGATGAACTGTCATTGTTGAGGCTATCTGTGAGAAGCCAGTCCCAGACCAACCCAACAGCTGATCACAGGAATGTAAGTGAGACCAACTGAAACCAGCATAACCACTCAATTAAAGGTAAGCCAAATTGCCAATCTGCAGAGCCATGGAAAATAAACAGGTAT
>NW_028009098.1:0-894 GCF_054177405.1 Leptonychotes weddellii | reverse complement strand
GAAGGGAGAGACCCAGGCCTCCAACCCAGGTACCTTTCTGAGACATGCTTCTCTAGGAAGTTCTGCACCACAGAGGCCCTCCTCGAATCGGTGCAAGGCAGGCCCATCCTCGGGGTTGAGGGCCCAGATCACGGAGCCCACTTGTTGGACCTCCTCCTCCCGCCGAGGCTCCTCAGGGTGGGGCCTGGCCTCTTGGGAGGAATCTCAGATGGTGAGTCCAGGGTGCGGCCAGCAGTGGGCGGAAGGTGCTGGAGGCAGCTGCTGGCTGGGCAGGGCAGGGCGGGCACCGGGAACAGCGTGACCTGGACAGTGTGACCTGTCATAATTAAGCGGCAAGCCGCGGTGCTGGCGGCCGGGAGGCCCCTCTGTGCCTGCAGGTGGCCTCACTGAGGCTGGGGGCCTCCGTGCCTCCCGCTCTGCTCGTTCCCCTCTGGCCACTGCTCTGCAGCTTCCAGGAGGCGATGTTCTTTCTCCCTCCTAGCAGATCTTCCCCCAAGAGCCTGCTCAGACCTGTCCTCCTCTCAAAGCTCGGTAGCAACTCCCTGGGGCAGAAAATGTCTCTTCTGAAAGCAAGACAAGAGTTTAATTAAGCCCTAAATGTGCACAGTTGAGCCTGAAATTAGGGTGGTGAGGGGAGGGGCGGCAAAGGCAATCGAGGACGGGGGGTGGTGGAGGGGCCTTCAGCCCAATCCTGCCTCAGCTGAGCAAAACAACCCTGCAAGCAAACATTTACAGAGCCCGAGGGCTTTGTTACAAAACATTTCTGACCTAGAAAGGGGAGAAGGCCATGTTCCCTCCGCCCTGAACTTGGATGTTGGCGTCTGGGGAATTTGGAAAGTAGAGAACGGGAACCAGGACGTAAAGAAGGGCCACCTCCAACACCGTCCAGGGTCT
>NW_028009097.1:0-894 GCF_054177405.1 Leptonychotes weddellii | reverse complement strand
TTATTGCTGAATAATATTCCATTATATGGATATATGACATTAATCCATTCATCAGTTGATGGAAATTTAAGTTTCCATTGTTAGGCTCTTATGAATAATGTTGCTATGAACCTCCATGCACAAGCTTTTGGACATTTGGACATATGTTTTCATTTCTCTTAGGTTGGGATTGCTGGGTCATATGTTTAAACTTTTTTTTAAGATTTTTAAAAATTTATTATTTGAGAGAGCGGGAGAGTATGAGCAGAGGGGAGAGGTAGACGCAAGATCCCCTCTGAGCAGGGAGCCTAATGTGGGGCTCGATCCCAGGACCCTGGGATCATGAGCCGAAGGCAGACATTTAACTGACCGAGGTACCCAGGTGCCCCTATATTTAAACTTTTGAGGAGGTATTTCTTAGTTCATTCATACTGAGTATGAAGTCTTGGTTCATTGTACCCTGTCTTAGTTCATTCATACTGCTAGAACAAAATACCACAGACAGGATAGCTTATAAACTACAGAAATTTATTTCTCACAGTTTTGGAGGCTGGGAAGTCCAAGATCAAGGTGCCAGCAGATTCAGTTAGGACTCCCTGGTTCATAGATGGTTCCTTCTTGCTGTGTCTCCACATGGGGGAAGGGGCAAAGGATCTCTGGATTTCTTTATAAGAACACTAATTCCATTCACAAGGGTTCCATCCTCATGACCAAAGGCCCCCACCTCCAAATGCCATCACATTGGGCTTGAGGATTCCAACATATGAATTTTGGAGGGACGTAAACATTTAGACCGTAGTGGGCTCCAATTTCTCCACATCCACGCCAACACTTGTTATTATCTTTTTGATTTATCATCATCCTAGTGTGTGTGAAATGGTATTGCATTGTGCTTTTTTTTTTTTTTTTTTTTTT
>NW_028009096.1:0-894 GCF_054177405.1 Leptonychotes weddellii | reverse complement strand
CTCTGTTGTAAATGAGGGCAAGATTATTGTGAATACGAATTTTACTTTTAAGAATGTTTTTGGGCAAAACTTTTTTTTTTTTTTTAAGATTTTATTTATTTGAGAGAGAGCACAAGCAGGGGGAGGGGCAGAGGGAGAAGGAGAAGCAGACTCTCCGCTGAGTGGGGAGCCTGATGCAGGGCTCGATCCCAGGACCCTGACATCATAACCTGAGCTGAAGGGAGACGCTTAACCAACTGAGCCACCCAGGCGCCCCTGGGCAAAACTTTTTCATCAATTGGATTGCATCTTCACCTCAAAGAGAATATTATCCTATGTGAGCTAGATCTGTGTTTCTCTGCCTTTTTCTAACACTGGGATGGATTTTCCAGCTTCATGCACACGGGCTTGTGAACCATATTGCTGTCATGTACAGAAAGCAAATTGTTTTCTTACCCTCTACTGCCCTGAGTTTGTGTTCCCTCTGCTTCTCCACATGTCAGTTTTTCTCCTCCTCTTGGTGATTTGGTACCTTTCGCTTATGGAAAGTTCTCGGAAAGGTGGGTGCTGCTGAGGCCGTACTTTGGACTTTCTGTTGGAAGCCCAGCAGAAGCGCCCTCTGTGGGTTCAGAACATTGTCAGTTTGGGTCACATCCCTTTTTGATCCAAAGAGGGTTCCTGCTTCCCCTGGCTCACCTCATCCCAGAAATCAGCATGGCAGTTTATTTAGAATTTATCTGACTTCTCCGTTATCAAGCTCCAGCAAGATTTGGAGGCACATGGTGAGGCTGATTTCCATCAGACATCTTTTAAAATAGCTTTGCCTTGCTGCCTTTAGAACAGTGATGTCCAATAGAAACGTGATATGAGCCATGTACCTAATTTAAAATGTTCTGGTAGTCACATTTTTTTTTT
>NW_028009095.1:0-894 GCF_054177405.1 Leptonychotes weddellii | reverse complement strand
TGCTTAAACTCTTTGTGTTAGTGGCGCCTTGTTTTAGTGGCGCCTGGGTGGCTCAGTTGGTTAAGCGACTGCCTTCGGCTCAGGTCATGATCCTGGAGTCCCGGGATCGAGTCCCGCATCGGGCTCCCTGCTCAGCGGGGAGTCTGCCTCTCCCTCTGACCCTCCCCCTTCTCATGTGCTCTCTCTCTCTCTCTCTCTCTCTCAAATAAATAAATAAAATCTTTAAAAAAAAAAAATTAAAAAAAAATAAAAAAAATACCCTGATTACAGGAGCACGTAGGTGGTTCAGTAGGTTAAGCATCTGTCTTCAGCTCAGGTTGTGACCTCAGGGTCCTGGGATCAAGCACCCTGTCGGGCTCCTAGCTTAGCAGGGAGTCTGCTTCTCCCTCTCCTTCTGCACCTCTCTCTGCCTATGCTCTCTTTCTTTCTCTCAAATAAATAAATAAAATCTTAAAAAAAAATACCCTGATTACAAATTAAGGTTCGTTCGTTCTTTTTTTTTTAAAGATTGATTTATTTGAGAGAGAGGTTTGTGAGCAGTGGGGAGGGGTAGAGGGAGAGGTAGAGAATCCCAAGCAGACTCCCTGCTGAGTGCGGATTCTGATGCGGGGCTCAATCTCATGACCCTGAGATCATGACCTGAGCCGAAACTAAGAGTCCAAGGCTTAACTGACTCAACCACCCAGGTGCCCCAGCAAATGGGGGTTATTTCTTAATCCTATTCCTCGAATTTCATTCTGCCATTGTTTCAGAAATTTGTATTCAGAAATAGGATATATGTGGATTTAAGTTTTTATCATTATAATCCCGAATGTGTGATTCCTTTTGTTTTGCAAGTGGAAAATGGTTACAGTCTATAGAGTTGAGCCCACACTCTCGTTACTTGTATTTTCT
>NW_028009094.1:0-895 GCF_054177405.1 Leptonychotes weddellii | reverse complement strand
ATTTGGAAACTGCGGCTCTGAGCGTCAGTTTCTTGTCCAAGATCATACATGTAGTGAGTGGTCACATGGGAATTTAAACTCAGCCCCATTCAGTCCTAGACTTATGCATTTCCCACCAGGCTTTTCCAGAGGTGGTGACATTGGGGCCAAATTTTGAAGGCTCAATGGGCGATTTGCTCCACAGAGAGGGAGGCAACAACTTGTGTTTTTTTGTTTGTTTGTTTTAAAGATTTTATTTATTTATTCATGAGAGACAGAGAGAGAGGCAGAGGGAGAAGCAGGCTCCCAAGGAGCTTGGAGCCCGATGCGGGGCTCGATCCCAGGACTCCGGGATCACGACCCGAGCCAAAGCAGACGCCCAACTATCTGAGCCACCCAGGCGCCCAACAACTTGTGTTTTAAGTTTGGCTTTAGAAAATAGCAGAATAAAGGCACCTGGGTGGCTTAGTCCATTGTTCAGTGTAATCAATTCAAAAATCAAAATATAGAGTAGAAAACGAATATCTGGTTACTATATATCAGAGGGAAAGTAGTGGGGCCTTAATAGGATTTCTCCCCTTTGGTGAACACTTGTGATTTCCTCCTCCTGCGGGGCTGTGTGTGTTACTGTCTGTACAGTACAGTAAAAGGCAATAGGCGTTGGAGATAGGCAGTCCCAGGTTCACATCCTGACTGCAGCTTGTACTATTTCTGGGCCTAATCATTAACTGTTCAGATCCTCAGTTTTTCATCTGTCTAGCATGGGTATTATAAGGTTGTTATAAGAGTTAAATAACTAGAAGTCCTAGTATAGTAATTGGCATGGAGGAGGTAGTGACTTTAAGTTCTTCTTCTCTGAAAGGATTTATGAATAAATTTTTCCTGTTAGTGTCCTTCTATTTCTCAGTGTCAAGGG
>NW_028009093.1:0-895 GCF_054177405.1 Leptonychotes weddellii | reverse complement strand
GAAAGAAAGAAAAAAAAAAAAAAGAAAAAGATAAAAACAAACAAAAACAGGACAAAACAAAAAAACCAGAATGTGATCAAATATGATCAGGCTGGTGCATAGATCAGTGCCACACACTAGATTTTGGGTGTATTTGGGTCTGTTAGAAGAAAGTGCCTCCCAAAATTTTAAAGAAAGAAAAACTTATATATGTACAAAAATAAGGGTTGATATGATGAAGGGATGGAATATGACTGTAAAGATGAAAATTATAAAAAATTTTATAAAAGGAATTGATAAGAAGTTGTTTGAAAAAAGAAAGAAGAGGATTTAAAAAAAAAAAGAAAAAGAAGGGAGAGGATGTGATCAGGCAGGAGAGTAGAACAAAACCATACACTAGAGATTTAGGGTATATTTTGATCTGTTAGAAGAAAGTATCTCAAAATTTTAAAGAAAGAACAACTTATATATATATGCCAAAAATACGGGTAACTACTATGAAGGGATAGAATATGACTCTAAAAATGAAAAATAAAAATGTTTTTTAAAAAAGGGATTGATAAGATGTTGGTTGAAAAAGGAAAAAAGAAAAATTTAAAAAAAAAAACAGTTAAAAAATTAACTTTGAAAGACTAAAGAGTCATGGTAAAAAAGCCATGGATTCTATGTGCAGTATTCCCCTAGCGCTGGAGTTCTGCCGTGCTCATTGATCGGTAAACTTGGTCTTGGCTGGCTGTTCTTGCTGATCTCCTGGGGGAGGGGCCTGTTGCCATAGTTCCCAAATGTCTTTGCTGGAGGCGGAATTGCCCCGCCCTTGCCTGGTCCAGGCTAAGTTATCTGCTTGGGTTTGCTCTCAGGAGCGTTTGTTCCCTGCAAGCTTTCCGTACAGCTTTGGAGGCGGAGAGTGAAAATGGCG
>NW_028009092.1:0-895 GCF_054177405.1 Leptonychotes weddellii | reverse complement strand
ATAAAAATGGTATAATTTGTGAACATATGGAGAACTTTTGAGGAACAATTGTCCTCTAGTATTTTCTTGGTAGGAAAGTTTAAATAATTTCATTGTTTTATATGAGGATACATAATTTATTCAAGAAAACTGATATTGTTAAAAACTTAACTGATTTTTCATTTTTGGGTATTACAAATATGTTTCTTTCAATATGACTTTTTGCATACTTTGGGTTATAATGTTGAATATGTTTCTAGAAGTGGATTTACTAAGTGATAGGCTATATCTTATTTTTTTGATATATATTGCCTTCTGCTCCAGAAAGCTTTATCAAATTATCCTTTTACATAAATATAACCTTATCATACAATATAGGAGATAGAGGTGAGTGCAGAGAGCAGGTAAGTCAGAAAGAACAGATAGTTTCCTCCTGCTCAACTAGTGCCCTATGCTGTGAAAGACCCACAGTCAGGCATTTCTACATAGGTCATGTTATAAACATCACATTATAAACATCCCAAGCCCACCCCTGTTGAAGCAAGCCAATATAGTTTCATTTCTTTAATGATTATAAGACTATTCTTATTTTTAAATGTATCTTTTAGAATTGTTTTTGGTAACTTATTTTATCTTGGAATGTGTATACTTTTTGGCTATGTTGTAAATATTTTTGGCATAGAGATTTTTATAATATTTGAATTATTGGCACCATTAATCTCACTTTTTACTGCTAATAGAATTTCTCTTGCCACCTAACTTTTCTTCCTGGTCCATATCGGCAGACATTTGTCTATTTTATTTGCCATTTTAAAGAACCAAGTTTTGCCATTACAGATCCTCTCCAATGTATCTTTCTATTTCATTAATTTTTGCTCCTATATTTTTCTTGCTCCTTCTAATTTCTTGGTATATT
>NW_028009091.1:0-895 GCF_054177405.1 Leptonychotes weddellii | reverse complement strand
CTCAATCGTAGTGTCCCTTGAAGCCTTCGTGGAACTTAGGGACTGCAAGGTGTTCTGGGGGGAGCGGCGGGGGAGAGGTTTCTGTGGTTAATTTGTCAGGGTTCCAGAGAAACAGCAAATAGATTGTGCGTGTGTGTGTGTGTGTGTGTGTGTCTATATGTATACCGAGGGAGGGAGAGGGAGATTTTTGAGGAATCAGCTCATGCAATTATGGATGCTGACAAGTCCAAGATCTGCAGGGTGAGTCAGCAAGTCCAAGGCCTGAGACCCAGGCGAATCACTGGCGTAGCACCAGGTCCCAGGCCAGCCGGCTTGAGACCCCAGAAGACGTGGTGTTTCCGTTGGAGTCCGAAGGCAGGAAAAAGCCAATGTCCCAAATTGCAGGTAGTCAGGCAGGAGAAATTCTCTCTTACTTGGGACGGAGTTGGCCTTATTGTTCTATGTAGGCTTTCAACAGGTTAGGTGAGGCCCACCCACATTTGGGAGAGCAGTCTGCTTTCTCCAAGTCGACCAATTTCATGTCATCCAGAAACACGCTCACAGAAGCAGCCAGAACAATGTTTGACTAAATATCAGGACACCTCCTGGCCCAGTCAACCTGACACATAGAATTAACCATCACAGGGGCGCCTGGGTGGCTCAGTCATTAAGCTTCTGTCCTCAGCTCAGGTCATGATCCCAGCATCCTGGGATGGAGCCCCTCATCAGGCTCCCTGCTCGGCAGGAGGCCTGCCTCTCCCTCTCCCACTCCTCCTGCTTGTGTTCCTGTTCTCGCTGTCTCTCTCTCTGTCAAATAAAAACGATCACAGCAATCCAACGAATTTGGGGAATTCTGTACACGATAGCCCTATCTTAGACCTTCCAGTGCATGCTAGTGTGTTAAAAGATTCTGAGA
>NW_028009090.1:0-11898 GCF_054177405.1 Leptonychotes weddellii | reverse complement strand
GGGGGCCTGAGGACAGATGGGGCTGAACTGTACAGAGGAGTCCTGAATGCTGAGTTGCTAAAGTCAGCGTGAAGGCGCGTACAACTATAACTCAATTTACCCTTGACATCCCCTTACTCGCAGATGTGCTACTGTCTGCAGATTAACCAACGACGCTCTTCTGGAATCAGCAGAAGCCCTCTCCGTTACCTCCAGTAAAGTCAGTTCTGCCAACCCACAGAAACAGAGAACTGGCCTGCAAATCTGGAGGGACACGCTCAGGTGTGTGTAGGGGTCTCGAGCACCCCCAGAGTGGAGGGATGCTCACACGTGTGGGGCACATGCAGGAGCTGAGATCATCAGGGAAAAACAGATTTGTGGGTCACTCACGATCACGTGGGCAGGACTGGAGGACAGATATCATGGCAGCATTTAAATCTCAGTCAACCTCTCTCCCTCCTTCCCCCCGCCCCCAGGAGTGTAACTGAATATATGTAACATAAACGCACAAAGAGCACGGCTCTACCACCACGCCAAATATACCGAACATCAGCGCAGACCTCCTCCCCACTTCACCACCTTGCCTGAGCGCTCGTAACTGAATTAACGCATCTCCCTGAAAGTAAAGCCCCCAGGCCATCGAATGCTCTCCCGCAGACCCTCGTCCCTCCTCCTACGGGGCGGCGAGTAGCCTCCCCAGGTGGCCCGAGGCCCTGCCCTGTGCGCACAGGGACAGTGTGTCTGGCAAGAGAATTACCCTTTGCTGGCTCAGTTCTTACAGCTTCTCCGCAGGACCCTTGGAGGAGAGCAGCTGGGGCTGACACACTTTTTGTTTCGAAGCCCACTTTGTGTGTCTGACTTCCTCATGTTCGGCTGCTTAAGACAGCCCAGAGCAGGTGGAAAATCACAGCTAATACCAGACACAGGTAGGACACCAACAGGCAAGAAGAACTGGAGAGAGCAGAGAGACAGAGGCCATCTCGGGCTTTCCTCTCTGCCCCAGTTCTACCCACAAGCTTCCAGGTGCTCCGGGGCCAGTCACATTCGCATGGTCTCTGGGCCTGTGGCAGCTGGGAGAGGACCCTGGGTCCCTGCAGAGGCGCTGCCAGGCCCTCAGCCAGCCTGCCTCTGAGGTCCCGGACAAGAGGCTTCCCTGTGCCCCCATCCCCGGCCTCTGTGCTAAGGGACTACTTGCTCGTAGAACCCTTCCAAGGTGGCCAACGTGTCCTCAAGAGCCCCACCTCAGCTCCGATGCCTACGGTGTCCCTGGGTGGTCAGCCCTGCCAGGCCTCAGCCGGGAGCGCCCTGGAGGCTCGCGCCCAGCCGCCCAGCCCCCCAGCAGCCTTTCTGCAGGCCAGGGCCTCACATCCTGAGCTCCACTTGCTGCACCTTCCTGGCCTCACTCACCAGCGTAAATCTTGTGGTGTGGGATTCCACAGCTGATACTCTCTTTACAACATAGTCACATGGATCCTGTGCCCCAAGTTTTCATAAAGAGCTGGATGAGATGGAGATCTCTGGGGGGGGGGGCGTCAGGGGGTCCTTCCAAGCCCTCAGTCACTCAGCAGCCTGGCAACCTTAACTTCTCTGGGTCTCAGTTTCCTTATCCATGACACAAGGATGTGTGATGTACCTCACAGGGCTGTGGTGAGGAGCAGAAGGCGATTCTAGAGCTCAGCTAAAAGCATCAGCCTGGCACACAGCCAGGATCCTGGAGGCTTTATATCCTAACTACTCCTTGCTCTCTGGGGTGGCTTTCTTGGTGGGTGAACTCTGAGCTGCGGTATTTCCATTTGGGAATAAAGAGTGAATCACAAAGGGGCAGCAGGCTGCACACGGCAGGTGAAGAGATAGGTGGGAGGCATCCTCTTCCTACTCATCTTTAGAAAAATGTCTTGCAGGGGCACCTGGGTGGCTCGGGCAGTTAAGTGTCTGACTCTTGATCTCAGAGTCATGAGTTCTGTCCTGCGTCGGGCTCCACTGTGGAGCCTACTTAAAAAAGGAAAAAAGAAAACGGAAGAAAGAAAAAGGAAAAAGGAAAAATCTCTTGCAAACCTGAAGTCCACAGAAATCAGTGAGCCCCAAAGCTGAGTTGGTAGGAAAACACAGGGAGACCACACTCTTTCAGCTCTTCTCTAAAAATCCATAAATGTGTGCTTTCTCATTAATCACCTGCAATTATGCCTTCTCAGTCCTAACTCTTCTGTCAGGGCTGCATAAAAAAAAAAAATCTGTCCCTAATATGAAATAAAGACTATATTAAAACTAGACTTACAGATGGGCTCACAAATGAAAGTTCCTTTTTAATGAGCCTAAGAGCTCGGAGAAGCCAAAAAAATGCCAAATAATCAATACTTCCACACTGTGGTTAGTCTTCAAGCTGCAAGATTTCCATTTTAAATCCCACAGATTGATTTACCAGTAAACATAAGGCAAAGCATTAAGATTTTCAAACTGATACTTTAAAATAATTTCACATCCACTTTCATTCTGAGGAACCAAACTATTCCAGTAGGACGCTGTCTCTGGGAAGCCCCGAATGGCAGAAAGGAACTCGGCATGGGTCTGCAGGCCCGGCAGCGTCGGGACTCCCAAGCACCCAGCCAACCTGGCGTTCTCTCACTAGAACTAGCTAGAACTAACTGCCTCTCCCCACAAACTCAATTAAGAAGCCATGCCATTTCCCGGGCTCTGGCTCTGGAGTTTTGGGGGGGAGCAGGTTGCAAGAGCAGCTGAAAGTACCTCGGCTCCCCCACAGGGCGGGTGATGAGCAGAGGGGTCTCACTTCCCCGAGGACCAAACTGCCGGGTGAACTGAACAGTGTCTCAGTTAGGGGTGTGAGTGCCAGGGCTGAGGGACCTGGGTGGGGGCGGAGAGCAGTCTCTGAGCTGCGACCTAAGTGAGTTCAAGGCGTAATGAAGCATTGTATAATGGCATTTTACTGTAGCCAAATATGGCATGGCCTAAAGGCAGTATTTTAAAAGATAAGCCCATGTATTTACATACAAAAATTTCCTGTGGACCCACTGAAGATCTAATTTTTAAAATGAGGGGGTGGAAAAAAACATTACTTCAGACCCAATCAACAAATTCATGGAATGTGCTAGATCAGGAGGAGGAATTAGTGAGGAAAAGAAAAACATCCTGGCTTCCCATCCCCTCAGCCCCCCAAAGGAGCTCTGAATACAGGAACGGGAACCTTTTGCTCCAAAATTTGGGGACTCTTAAAAGTATTTTCCGGGGGGGGGGTTCTGATTGGCTCAGTCAGTTAAGCATCTGCCTTTGGCTCAGGTCATGATCCCAGCGTCCTGGGATCGAGTCCCTCATCGGGCTCCCTGCTCAGCGGGAAACCTGCTTCTCCCTCTCCCTCTGTGCTTTCCCTCTCTCTCGCTCTCTCTCTCAAATAAATAAATAAAATCTTTTTTTAAAAAAAAGTATTTTCTGGGAAAAATAAGGCTCCTGGGTGTTACAGAGTGCACATTTAATTAATATGAAAGGGGGATGTAGCTTCTGGAAGGATCTGGGGAAACTTAAGGCCTCACAAGAATGAGCCAAGGGTCTGTCCCCTGACCCTTCCCTGGTCCATCTGCAGCAGGAATGCACTGGGGGTGGCCAGAAAGGGCCATGTCCAGGGAGGGCCCTTCCAGAGTCTCTCTCCAGAATTTTCTTTCTGATTTCAGCATTCTACCAAGAAGTTCTAAGTAGAATTTTCGAGCAGCAGATTCTAATTCTACTTCAGGGATGGCTACAGTGAGGGCCTCAGGAGAGGGTGTTATATGATCTCCCACCCACTGCATTAAGAGACTCATCCAGCGTGCCCAGAGCTGTGCCAAGTGAATTGAAGGCCCCAGGCCCTATCCGCCGCCTGTTGGGACAGGGGAGTGAACACCCTGAGACACTCTCACTCATCAACCACCAGCAATAAGACAAAGTGAAGATGTTGGCTCACCTCAGGGTGCGGGGAGTGAGGGACATGGTGGGGGTAGAAGGACCCACCATTCTCAAGTATAGTTCCAGAGGAGAGGAATAGAGGTCATGTATGCGGCTGGGTGAAGGAAGGAGCCCCAGCCCAGGACGGAGCAGGGTAACAGAGAACCCAGGGAAGGGGAGAGAGGCGCAGAATGTGCTGGAAGGGCCGGGCTAGCACGACAACACAGTCGGACAGGCAACACAGCTGTACACAGCCTCCTCACCAGAGCCCACTCCTGACGTGGATGGCTGGGGAGAGACTGACTTTCACTGACTGAGAATTCCCTGAATTCCTAGATTTGCAAATCTTCACCTTTATGGAAAATTTCCAGATCTTTGTCCAAAGTCAAGAATCCTGACTCCCGGGCCCAGAGACTGGGAGGCACCTGCCCTGTACTCCTATTTAAGAATCTGTGGTTTTGCCTTGCCTTGACCCGGAGCAGCAGGTATTTCTGCTGAGCGCAGGGGAATCCCCAGAAAGGCACTTGAATACCTCCTCTGTGTACCTGAACGTGCATTTGGCTTTATCGGAAGATTAGCCTGGCCAATCACCGACTGAAAGTATGTGTGTGGGGGAGGGAGGACGAGAAAAGAAACAACTCGTCTGTCTCCCCCGGCCTGTGCCCCCGGGTCCTCCCCGCTCCCAGCTCCTCTGTTCCACCCAGCATCCCTGGGGACGCAGGTCCGGTCCTGTCCACCATCCACGGACTCGCACCTCACTCAGGGAAAAGCCCGGGTTCTTGTAGCCCCCGAGCCAGCCCTCATGGCCGGGCCCCTCCTCTCTGACCTGTCCCCTCTGCTCCAGCCACAGCAGCCGCCAGAAGTTCCTAGAACAGCCCCGCCTCACACGCTCATCCCGGGCACCCGAGCCTCCTGCTCTCTGGGCCTGCAGCGCCCTTCCTCCAGCCATCCACACGGCTCCTCTCTATCAAAGGCTGCATTCTGGGGGCGCCTGGCTGGCTCAGTCGGTTGGGCGGCTGCCTTCGGCTCAGGGCATGATCCCAGGGTCCCGGGATCGAGCCCCGCATCGGGCTCCCTGCTCCGAGGGAAGCCTGCTTCTCCCTCTCCCACTCCCCCTGCCTGTGTTCCCTCTCTCGCTGTGTCTCTCTCTCTCTGTCAAATAAATAAATAAAATCTTTAAAAAAAAACAACAGCGGCTGCCTTCTCGGGGAGGTCTGCCCTAGGAACAGTGGTGGCACCCACTCGCTGTCCCGCCAGCGCCAGTCCCCGGGCACTTGGCCGGCACGTGCCTCAGACGTCAGCTGAGCGGCGAGCCTGCCACCAGGAACAGCACCACGCCTTTCCCAGGTGAGCCAATAACCCGGCGGACTGACTGACCCGCCCCGTTAGAGAGCAGGGAGGAAACACCCTGGAAACAGGTCTGTAGAGAAGGTGCCGGCCATCTGCGCACGCGGCCGGTGGGGGCACACGAACGTGGGAACGGCCCCCAGGCTCCGCCTCCTCCCGCAAACAAACATTCCGCCTTCCTGTGATTCCTGACGTGGGAGACTTAGGATAAGGAATGAAGTGAAACAGGATGAGGTCTGAATCCGGATTTTTGTTTCTAAATCAAAGGGAAGACTCCACCAGTACAAACCAGGGGGCATGAGGTGGGCCTTTGGCAACTGGCAGAAGGCTGCCATCCCATCCCATCCCATCCCATCCCATCCTAAGGCCCCCCTGCCCTATCCCCACTGCTCCCCGCTTCCTCCCCCTTGCTTTATTTTTCTGCATAGTACCTCACACCTTCCCACACAACCAACATAATTTCATTTACCAGGAAAATAGAAGTAGAATGGAAGCTGAATGAGAACAGAGATTTCTTTTTGGGGGAGAGGTCTATTTGGTTCACACAAGTATCCATAGCCCCTAACACAGTGTCTGGCATCTAGTAGGTACTCAATAAAAATGCCCTAAGTCAATGAGAGGTATTCTTAATCTCATGGGCTTTTGGAAGGGCTTCCAAGGAGTCATGTACTCCCTGAAACTGAAGACTAAATTTTGGGTTGGATTTTTTTCTTTCCCTTTCTCGAGAAGAGAATCCATAGTCTCAGAGTCTCAAAGGAATTGTGACCCAGAGAAGTTGAAGAACCATGAACACAGACGCCTCAGTTTAACAAGGATTATTATAGGTTTCTTCCAACAATGAATAAATTTCATTCATAGCTATTTGCTAAAATAAGAATGTGCGATCCACGCGTGGTGTGATTACATTGTTCTTGCTTCAGAAATCTCTAGCAGAATCCAGAGATTTGCCTTGGGAATGTTTATGAGCAGATTCGGAATAGGCAGCCCTATTATCCTTACTGTCTGTGAGCCAGAACACAGGTGAGAATGAACAAAAATGTGTTTTCACAGATTTGGAGCCAACTCTTAATATTCACGCAAAGCTGAAAATAAAAATAGTACGTAAGGTGGGCCCCATACACGCATAATGTGTAAAGATCCAGGTGCATCCCATCTACTCTGCAACCTTGGCCCCACTGGGAAATTACCAGGGCCTGGTCCCAAAATAACAAAACCTGTCCCTCTTTACTACTCAGCCACCCCCAATCCCAAAACAAAACAAACACAAGGAATTCTACACACACAATCATCAGTCATCTCTCAGGGGTACCAACACCACCGTGTAAGAGCCAAGCTCCACCAAACGTACAACATGGCTTACCTTCCCCTATCATGGAGACCCCCACGGACATGCCCATGAACTTGCTTTTGGTCCATACGTGAGTGTTGACGCACAGTCTCTTCTCCTTGCACTCACAGTAGAAGCAGGAGATGGGTGGGTGATGGGACACCTGCTCGGCCACAAACCTCAGTTTGTAGCTTTTGGAAGGTTCCTCGGCCATCGGGTGTTCGTGGCCAGCAGAAGAATGGGGAGCAGTCCTCTTTGGCTTGACCCTGTCTTTGGGGACCTCCCAGGAGCAGTGAAACGTCTCACCGATGATGGGGTTGTAGGGCTTCTTGGCCAAGGCCCCCTTGCGGCCCTCGTGGAAGGCCGTGAGATAATACTCCACGAAGCAAATGACCCTCTCCTCCGGTGTGGCCCCAGCGGTGACGGCCAGCAGCAGGTCTGGATGCGCCATGAAGTCTGCGTACATCTCCAGCAGGGACCGCTTCTCCAGGATGAACGTGGGAAGCACCACCTATGTTCGGAAGGAGACAAGGTCAGACAGGAGACCCCGTGATTCCATGAAAGAAGCTGCCACCTCCATCAAGCAAACCCTGATCATGGCTTCAGCCAGGCAAGGTTTCTTTTGCTACGGACACAAATGACAGATCAGGGGAAACAGTGTCCAAGAAAACAAGATCGGAGACGTGGCTGCAGGGGTGGCAAAATGCCAACCTGCTTTCGTGGACAAGATGGTTCGGAGCGGCTCTCTTCTCTGCTCAGCTGGACTGGAACGATGGTCTCTGCCTCCCTCTCCACCCTTGTCACTGTCCTCACACAAAACCCTCTTTTAGGGACCCGGGCTCAGTCGTTAGGTGTCTGCCTTTGGCTCAGGTCATGACCCCAGGGTCCTGGGATCGAGCCCCGCATCGGGCTCCCTGCTTGGTGGGAAGCCTGCTTCTCCCTCTCCCACTCCCCCTGCTTGTGTTCCCTCTCTCGCTGTCTCTCTCTCTGTCAAATAAATAAAATCTTAAAAAAAAAAAAAACCCTCTTTTACTCCTCATTACTTAGAGATGTGAAGAAAAGAGCTCGAAGGACTTTTTCCTTTTCTTCCTGACATCAGACACAACCAAGGGGGGGTGCCAGTGTGTCCCCACGAACACAGACCCTGGGGCATTGCTGGTGCCGCACCAGACGGGGTCCAGGTCAACCAGCACACACCACCACTGACAGTGTCTACTTGGAGATCTCTGTTAGCAGAGTAGCATACAAATCCCGACATGATCAAGGGAGAGCAGGAGTGAGGAAAGGGCCCCTTGGCCCAGGTCTCTGGGAGGGACGGCCAATTAGTGGGCCAGCAAATGTCCAGAGAGCTGCCATCGAGGACAGGAGCCACGTGTGAAGGCTGCTCTGCAAGGCTGGCCCAGAAGAAATAAGCAGAAGTGACCAAGAAGTGAGCTGGCGTAAGTGCGTACAGCATCTTCTGGTACATGGACTGGCACAGGGGCTCCTCCTAGGTTTGTTACTGGTACCACTACTGAAGGGGAGTAGAGATCGGGATGACTCCGGCGGGGACAAGATGGGGACTCCTCGTGGGTTCAGACTGGCCACGTGGTCATCAGGGGCCCTACAACCCCAGTGAGGAGGTCAGGTAAAGCCAATGAAGGCCATTGTGAAACTGGGCTGGAAAGCAGGTCACTCATCACTATCGTTTCTCACTGCTCGAGAGTGATCTTAAAATGACTTTCGTTATTGGGTATTAATAGTCCACCCACTTGGCTGCAAGGCGTAGCTCGCTTTGTCGTTCTCCTCCTCATGTGGAATCACGGGGGTGGGGGCACAGGAGATCAAGGCCATGCAGCTGGCTTATACTCCCTCCTCACGACTGAGTCTGCCCTTCCTCCATACAGGCCCCAACTCCTGAGAAAATATTCTCTGACCGCGAATGTCAGAAGGCTTAGAGATCTGCAACCCCGCCTCCACCTGGGTTTGCTCAGATCCTTCCTTGGAAAAGATGTAAATAAAATGGAAGAGAGATGTCCTGAAAGAGACAGACAGGCAGACAGGAGATCAGCAAAGCATAGAGGTTTCTAAGGAAACTGGAAAAAGCCCAGCCCACTGGAGAGGTGACTCTGGTATCTTTTTTTTTTTTTTAAGATTTTATTTATTTATTTGACAGAGAGAGAGCACAAGCAGGGGGAGCAGCAGAGGGAGAAGGAGAAGCAGACTCCCCGCTGAGCAGAGAGCCCAATGCAGGGCTTGATCCCAGGACCCCGAAATTATGACCTGAGCCGAAGGCAGACGCTTAACAACTGAGCCACCCAGGCTCCCTGACTCTGGTATCTTTATTAACGCTTCTGAAATATTGTGTTCGAGGAAAGAGTACGTACACGTGTCACATAAAAAAGGAGGCAGATGTAAAGTTAAACATGTAACACCATGATAAAAAGACCCCAAATGTTAACATGTATTTCTTGCTGTTAGATTTGAGTGATTTTTACATTTTTTTTAAAGATTTTATTTATTTATTTGAGACAGAGAGAATGAGAGAGAGAGAGCACATGAGAGGGGGGAGGATCAGAGGGAGAAGCAGGCTCCCTGCCGAGCAGAGAGCCCGATGCGGGACTCGATCCAGGGACTCCAGGATCATGACCTGAGCCGAAGGCAGTCACTTAACCAACTGAGCCACCCAGGCGCCCTGATTTTTACATTTTTTTCTGAGTATCTTTCCGCTTTCCATTTACAATATACTGGAAGAAAAATACATCACTTAAAACACAACTATGAAGATCAGTGGAGATTTCTGCATTTTCTTTCAGCCAAAACTTGACAACACTGAGGACCTGGCTGCCCAAGGATCTAAGCTGGCCAGGTAAAGTACATTCTGGCTCAGAATGGCCTTCACAGTCCACTGTGATTACGTCCTACGTCTTTTGTGGGGACAGGTCATCATTCACCGGCCATCACTGTGCATCTGCTCTTCCAATGGGGCTCTCAAGGGCCCAAATTCTTCCCATTACCCCTGACACATCACAGGTACCTGCTTCTGGCTAACAGCAGCCTTTTCTTTCCCTCGGCGGACTAGGGAGGTAAGAATTCACTGAGCAGAACAACTGGGATGGCTGGGCCATCTTCACCTACTGCCGCTGATTAATTAGTGGGGGGCAAGGGGGCACCTGGGAGCCTCAGTCGGTTAAGTGTCCGACTCTTGATTTCAGCTCAGATCACGATCTCAGGGTCCTGGGATCAAGCCCCCCATAGGGCTCCATGCTCAGTGGGCAGTCTGCTTCTCCCTCTCCCTCTGTTCCTGCCCCCCACCTGCGCCTGTATGCGTGCTCTTGCTCTCTCTCTCTAAAATAAACAAATCTTTAAAAAAAAATAAGTGGGGGGCAGGAAGTGGCACACAGGAAAGGGGGGCACACAAACCCCACCTTCTGGCCCATTCTACTCCTCCTGGAATGACTAGGTAATCCACCTGTCCAAAAATTATTAATTACCACCGGGAGGGAGACCATCGGCAAGGAAGAAAGGCAAACACAGCGCCCCCCCATCTGGAAAAGTGCGGCTACGGCTTCCTACCTGGCTTCCCTGCTTTTTGTCAGGCCCACCTTGATTTCTATTCTATACCACAGCCAGGCCCATCTCTCTAGAATCTCTACAAGAGATAAATGAAGTCCATTCTGGCCCCCACCTCCCTCACTTTCCGCCCCCAGCCGTCCCCTTACAAGTACCCACCCCTCCAAACACACACTCAAATCCTGTTTTTCCTTTTCTGCCCTCCTCCTGCCTTGTCTGAATGATGGACAGCTATTCCGCTCAAGGGTAGCCTCTTCGGTGAATCTTCTCCTGACAGCTCCTGGTCCCAAGGCTAAACCAACAACTCCCTCCTTCAGATCCTTGCCACACCCCACACATCTCCACTGTGGTATTCACAATGCTTGTTGTGATAAACAGCATTACTGGGGGGCTCCTGGGGGGCTCAGTCGGTTAAGCATCTGCCTTCGGCTCAGGTCATGGTCCCAGGGTCCTGGGGTGGAGCCCCGGGTCATCGGGCTCCCCGCTCAGCAGGGAGTCTGCTTCTACCTATGCCCCTCTCCCAGCTCATGTGCTCACCACACTCTCTCTAATAAATAAAAATATTTTAAAAATTAAAAATAAGAGGAGCAAGATGGCAGAGGAGTAGGAGACCTGGATCTCGTCTGGTCTCAGGAATTCAGCTGGATAGGGATCAAACCATAACACCTACGAACTCAACAGGAGATCGAAGAAAAGAACAGCAACAACTCTCTGAACAGAAAAGCAACCACTTTCTGGAAGGTAGGACGTGCACAGAAGTGAATCCTAGGCGATATTCGGGAGGATAGATGGCGGGGGAGGGGGCCTCCATCAGCCGCTTCTGGCAAGTGATAGAGCCACGGAGCACAAAATCAGAACTTTTAGAAGTCGGCTCTGCTGAGGGACATCGCTCCAGTGGCTAAGCGGGGGGTGGAACCCTCGTGGGACAGTGTGGTCTCAGGACCCGGGTCACAGAAAGACCGTGGGTGCCTGAGTGCGGCAGAGCTCCCAGGTATCGGAGAGGGGAAGCTGGCTGCAGACACGGAGCCGAGGTGCGGGCTCTCAGCTCAGGGTTCTTATAAACCTTGATCCGCGGTGCAATCGGGCCACTGCTTCTCCAGCAGGGACCCAACAAGCGGCAGATACGGAAAGACTCCCCTTCCTCCCCTGGGAGGAGTGGCGCGGGAGCACACCACAGGGATCTGCTGGGTTTGGAGACTCCACACGGGGTCGTGTGCGAGAGACAGAAACGCTCAGTCACAGGCCGGGTGAGCACGGAGTGCGGCCGGAGACCGGGGAGACAGGAGTGACTGAATGCTTTTCTATGGGGGTGCACTGAGGAGTGGGGCCCCGAGTTCTCGGCTCCTCCGGGGTGGAGATTGGGAGGCCATTTTCACTCTCGGCCTCCAAAGCTATACAGAAAGCTTGCAGGGAACAAAAGCTCCTGAGAGCAAACCCGACTGGATTACTTAGCCCGGACCGGCAAGGACGGGGCAATTCCGCCTCTGGCAAAGACATTTGGGAACCACGGCAACAGGCCCCTCCCCCAGAAGATCAGCAAGAACAGCCGGCCAAGACCAAGTTTACCCATCAATGAGAACGGCAGAACTGCAGCACTAGGGGAATACTGCATATAGAATTCATGGCTTTTTTACCATGATTCTTTAGTCTTTCAAAGTTAATTTTTTTAATTTTCTTTTTTTTTCTATTATTTTTTGAATTTTTCTTTTTCCCTTTTTCAACCAACATCTTATCAATCCCTTTTGTAAAAAAACATTTTTATT
>NW_028009089.1:0-895 GCF_054177405.1 Leptonychotes weddellii | reverse complement strand
TAAAGATGCCATATATGCACAGATTTGGAGGTAGAAAGATTCTACTTCCTCTAGTAAGAGCCCTGGCAAGAATGTCTGTGCTGTCAAGGGAGACTGAGCACAAAATACTTTATTTGCTTAAGTACTAAAGAGCAGTAGTTACAAGCCTCCTGAGTTTCACACTACAATTCATGAAGCAGTGTACAATTTCAAGCAAGCAAAGTTTTACTTAGATGTAAACATGCAAGAACAATATTCTTCAAGGGACAGTACTAACATGGTCTGTGTTTTATAGAATAAAATAGACACATTGACTTTAGAGTAAATGACACACATTGAACATATAGATAAACCCGTGACCCAGAGTAGGAAGGAGTGTTTATTCTCAGCCAAGAATTATTATGACCAATTCACATAAATGTAAAGGGAAAACCCAAAACTCCTTTTCTTTTGATAAGGCATACTTTAGATTTTAACAAAGGAAATCAGAAGCATTTGGAGGAACCAGGAATTATTCCTAGCAGTTTCCTTCCATTTCTCCTGACCTCAGCCATGCCTAACAATTGAAATGCATAGACTCATAGCGAAAGTAGGAAAGGAGATAAAAAAGAATGATTATTAAGTTTGACTAAAAAGAAGATCTTTTCAATGGTGAATAGCTGCTTGAAAAATAATTCATTGATTTCCTTGGAATATGATTTTTATAACTTTCTTTATTCCATAGAAGTCATGGAAAGATATAGTTATAAAAAGGTCTTCTGCAGGATTGCATTAGTATCTCTGAATAATTCACATGCAAATTTTTTTAGTTCAACTCAAAAAGAAGCCAGAGACATTTTCAATCAAGACTATGCTCTTGGTTACATACCTAGACTCTGCCAAAAGCACTGGAAAGAATATTGTGGGGCGGGGGGGG
>NW_028009088.1:0-895 GCF_054177405.1 Leptonychotes weddellii | reverse complement strand
TGGTTGAGGGAATGTATAGAGTCCAAATTATTGACCAGAACCCAAGCAAGATGCACCTGTTTTCTAGGGACCTTAGGGTTGCTGGCCCCTTTTTTTCCCATCCTGTCGTCTGGGGGAGGGGTCTGCCACACTGTCACACAGGCAGGCCTCTTTGGGCAGAGTTGCCCTGCCCCCCTGTGGCAGGGGATGGGCTCAGTGAAAACTGGTTTTGGGGGGCTTTTGTTTTCTGGCGGCTTTCCCTGGTGGCTTTCTGCATCTCTTCCAAGAGTCAGAGCAGAAGAGACTGTTTCCAACCCTCTGCCTTAGAGCAGAGAGATCAAGGTCTGTTCTTCAGTGAGCCCTCAAGGTCAAAGTCTCTCCCCTTCTGTCCGTGCTGCTATAAACTGCAGCATCCTGGGTTGTGAGCCCCTCTGCAGCGCTCCCAGTCCTGTCTCCAGGTTGGGGCTCATCTCTGTCCTTTGTGCTTCTAAAACCACCGGCCATCCCCAGTTTGCACACATGACCTGCCACTCCAGGTTTCAGTCCAGGGGGCTGCCCCAAAGTCCTTTCCCCACCACTACCGGTCTGCAAGTCTGTGCCCTGTCCCCCATGTGGGAGGCTGTTGCTCACCGGGAGTGTAGGATCCCCATGGCCAGGCTCCCTCCCGTTGCCATTTATCCTCCGATATCTGCCCATGGAATCACGGTTCTCCGCTTCGTACCTTGAAACCAGCCACCTGCGATATTCTGTTTGTAGAGATCCAGATCTATCTTCTTACATCTCAGGCTGATTTTGTGGGTGCTCAGAGTGGTCTGGTAGATATCCAGCTCAATTCCAGGGACCGGTTGGAATAAGGTCCCCTACTCTGCCGCTATCTTTTCCTCCTCATAAATCACCAACAAAAACGTTTCTTTTC
>NW_028009087.1:0-895 GCF_054177405.1 Leptonychotes weddellii | reverse complement strand
TAAAGATGCCATATATGCACAGATTTGGAGGTAGAAAGATTCTACTTCCTCTAGTAAGAGCCCTGGCAAGAATGTCTGTGCTGTCAAGGGAGACTGAGCACAAAATACTTTATTTGCTTAAGTACTAAAGAGTAGTAGTTACAAGCCTCCTGAGTTTCACACTACAATTCATGAAGCAGTGTACAATTTCAAGCAAGCAAAGTTTTACTTAGATGTAAACATGCAAGAACAATATTCTTCAAGGGACAGTACTAACATGGTCTGTGTTTTATAGAATAAAATAGACACATTGACTTTAGAGTAAATGACACACATTGAACATATAGATAAACCCGTGACCCAGAGTAGGAAGGAGTGTTTATTCTCAGCCAAGAATTATTATGACCAATTCACACAAATGTAAAGGGAAAACCCAAAACTCCTTTTCTTTTGATAAGGCATACTTTAGATTTTAACAAAGGAAATCAGAAGCATTTGGAGGAACCAGGAATTATTCCTAGCAGTTTCCTTCCATTTCTCCTGACCTCAGCCATGCCTAACAATTGAAATGCATAGACTCATAGCGAAAGTAGGAAAGGAGATAAAAAAGAATGATTATTAAGTTTGACTAAAAAGAAGATCTTTTCAATGGTGAATAGCTGCTTGAAAAATAATTCATTGATTTCCTTGGAATATGATTTTTATAACTTTCTTTATTCCATAGAAGTCATGGAAAGATATAGTTATAAAAATGTCTTCTGCAGGATTGCATTAGTATCTCTGAATAATTCACATGCAAATTTTTTTAGTTCAACTCAAAAAGAAGCCAGAGACATTTTCAATCAAGACTATGCTCTTGGTTACATACCTAGACTCTGCCAAAAGCACTGGAAAGAATATTGTGGGGCGGGGGGGG
>NW_028009086.1:0-895 GCF_054177405.1 Leptonychotes weddellii | reverse complement strand
TGAGGTGAGTTTTGGGGTAGGTAGAAGATGTCAAGAAGAGGATGTCAATTTTATCCTGTAGTCTATAGATTAATTTCAAAAGGCACCTAAATTTTTATTTCCTTTAGAACCAAGGTAGCCTATTTAATTCTTGGCATGAATTTGGAAAGCGCAAGACAAAAGATAAGACACACAAACCAAATATATTTAACAATATGCCCGTAAAGATGAGCAAAACAATGTTTTCTGGAAGTTCTATAAATGTAATTTGGTTTAAAACCATGACCTCAAAAAATAAAAGTCATCAAAGAAATTAAATTTCCGTTCTGGGAAAGAAACCCCTTGTCAAATTTGGCATGTTTGGCCCACTTGGTTTTGTTCATAAAGTAGAGAGGAAATTAAGTATTATTTAAAACAAAAATATATTTTTCCTCGAGGGAATTGGGTGCCTTCCAGAAACTTTTGACTAGACTCTTTCAAGAGCATAAGGAACAGCAACAAATATATTATGGGTAAAATTTTGCCAATGAAGTAAGATTCCAAAACAATTGTTTGAAATACTCATTCACTGAATTAATCCAATTGCTTTTCACTCATTAAAATTGCCTCAGTTAAACTGCTTTAATGAATTTTTACTTCAATCACCATCTTTCAGAATGCTTTAAAGTTTTCAATGGGTCTCCTTCATTTGGGTTTTGAATTTAATATATTGAAGAAAAAATATACTTCATTTCAATAGTACCACTGTATGCACATTAATTAAACTGAAGTTAGTTTACACCTATAATTCAGTTTTAATAAAATTAATTATGATTACTATAGCTTCAAACTGTTTGAGTTACTTTGTCAAACATTAATAAACCAAACATTTTGATTCTAGTTGATTTTAGGCTCCAACTTCTGTGTCCAAAGCATT
>NW_028009085.1:0-895 GCF_054177405.1 Leptonychotes weddellii | reverse complement strand
GAAAACAACTAAAGCTTTCTATGATAAATGGCAATGACCCTCTTAAATACTACTTCCTATCCTCTGAAATATAAAGCAGATATTAAAAACTTTAAGGAGATGAATTTCAAATTGGAAAAACATGTACTGGATACAAATTAGATAGATTTCTACAAAAAGCTCTGCTTAATCAGGGTTAAAATAAGAAATATATATATATTACTTAAAGTTTATATATTTTTATAGAATAATTATATATGTATATAATAAGTATATATAATACATATACACATATATTGTAAGACAAGACATTATCCTTATCCTCTTTTTTTATGTATGTAGAGCGAATGAAGAAATAGTGTGTAGAGGATAAGCTGGACCCACAGCCAGTATGGCTTCAAAGTCTGGGTTCCAAAATGATGCCCCTAGCTATCTAAGGGTTTGGTCATTGGTGAGGACCATAATCTTGTTTTGGGGGATTTGTGGCTTACTCCATACAATCACAGTGCCTGACAATGTGACTCAATCTTATGAGAAAAAGGGGGTTCAAGCATTTCATATAGATTTTCCCCAAATTGTGTTGAAGTTACTTTTTATTTATTTTATTTTTCTTTTTTAAATTTTATTGTATTATGTTATGTTAATCACCATACATCATTATTTTTTTATGTATTCATCCATGATTCATTGTTTTCGTATAACACCCAGTGCTCCATGCAGTATGTGCTGTCCTTAATACCCATCACTGGGCTAACCCATCCCACCACCACCCTCCCCTCTAAAACCCTCAGTTTGTTTCTCAGAGTCCATAGTCTCTCATGGGTTCATCTCGCCCTCTGATTTCCCTTCCTTCTCCTATGTCCTCCAGGCTATTCCTTATGTTCCACAAATAAGTGAAACCATAGGATAATTGACT
>NW_028009084.1:0-895 GCF_054177405.1 Leptonychotes weddellii | reverse complement strand
ATAAAAATGGTATAATTTGTGAACATATGGAGAACTTTTGAGGAACAATTGTCCTCTAGTATTTTCTTGGTAGGAAAGTTTAAATAATTTCATTGTTTTATATGAGGATACATAATTTATTCAAGAAAACTGATATTGTTAAAAACTTAACTGATTTCTCATTTTTGGGTATTACAAATATGTTTCTTTCAATATGACTTTTTGCATACTTTGGGTTATAATGTTGAATATGTTTCTAGAAGTGGATTTACTAAGTGATAGGCTATATCTTATTTTTTTGATATATATTGCCTTCTGCTCCAGAAAGCTTTATCAAATTATCCTTTTACATAAATATAACCTTATCATACAATATAGGAGATAGAGGTGAGTGCAGGGAGCAGGTAAGTCAGAAAGAACTGATAGTTTCCTCCTGCTCAACTAGTGCCCTATGCTGTGAAAGACCCACAGTCAGGCATTTCTACATAGGTCATGTTATAAACATCACATTATAAACATCCCAAGCCCACCCCTGTTGAAGCAAGCCAATATAGTTTCATTTCTTTAATGATTATAAGACTATTCTTATTTTTAAATGTATCTTTTAGAATTGTTTTTGGTAACTTATTTTATCTTGGAATGTGTATACTTTTTGGCTATGTTGTAAATATTTTTGGCATAGAGATTTTTATAATATTTGAATTATTGGCACCATTAATCTCACTTTTTACTGCTAATAGAATTTCTCTTGCCACCTAACTTTTCTTCCTGGTCCATATTGGCAGACATTTGTCTATTTTATTTGCCATTTTAAAGAACCAAGTTTTACCGTTACAGATCCTCTCCAATGTATCTTTCTATTTCATTAATTTTTGCTCCTATATTTTTCTTGCTCCTTCTAATTTCTTGGTATATT
>NW_028009083.1:0-895 GCF_054177405.1 Leptonychotes weddellii | reverse complement strand
TGGTTGAGGGAATGTATAGAGTCCAAATTATTGACCAGAACCCAAGCAAGATGCACCTGTTTTCTAGGGACCTTAGGGTTGCTGGCCCCTTTTTTTCCCATCCTGTCGTCTGGGGGAGGGGTCTGCCACACTGTCACACAGGCAGCCCTCTTTGGGCAGAGTTGCCCTGCCCCCCTGTGGCAGGGGATGGGCTCAGTGAAAACTGGTTTTGGGGGGCTTTTGTTCTCTGGCGGCTTTCCCTGGTGGCTTTCTGCATCTCTTCCAAGAGTCAGAGCAGAAGAGACTGTTTCCAACCCTCTGCCTTAGAGCAGAGAGATCAAGGTCTGTTCTTCAGTGAGCCCTCAAGGTCAAAGTCTCTCCCCTTCTGTCCGTGCTGCTATAAACTGCAGCATCCTGGGTTGTGAGCCCCTCTGCAGCGCTCCCAGTCCTGTCTCCAGGTTGGGGCTCATCTCTGTCCTTTGTGCTTCTAAAACCACCGGCCATCCCCAGTTTGCACACATGACCTGCCACTCCAGGTTTCAGTCCAGGGGGCTGCCCCAAAGTCCTTTCCCCACCACTACCGGTCTGCAAGTCTGTGCCCTCTCCCCCATGTGGGAGGCTGTTGCTCACCGGGAGTGTAGGATCCCCATGGCCAGGCTCCCTCCCGCTGCCATTTATCCTCCGATATCTGCCCATGGAATCACGGTTCCCCGCTTTGTACCTTGAAACCAGCCACCTGCGATATTCTGTTTGTAGAGATCCAGATCTATCTTCTTACATCTCAGGCTGATTTTGTGGGTGCTCAGAGTGGTCTGGTAGATATCCAGCTCAATTCCAGGGACCGGTTGGAATAAGGTCCCCTACTCTGCCGCTATCTTTTCCTCCTCATAAATCACCAACAAAAACGTTTCTTTTC
>NW_028009082.1:0-895 GCF_054177405.1 Leptonychotes weddellii | reverse complement strand
AATAAATAAATCAATGACATGCAGAAGTACTACTAGTATTAAATGAAGTTATATAACACTCAAGGTGATTCTACTACATGTCATAGTAGAACAAATAGACAAATGCAAGTCCTTGGACAGAATCAACCTGGATTCAGAGAAACTACAAAATATGAAAAAAAAAATAGACTTTTAATACTTTACCAGAAAATCTGTATACATTTTAAACCTCAGAACATTTGTGTTTATGGTTTCTATCCATTTAATCTAATCATGTAAAATAGTATTTTTTTTTTTCAGTTATAAAATACTTTTCTCAGTTTCCCTGTTGTGTTATTGGAGGTTTTACTGGTGAGGGTAGGATAGATTATGTTGCATTATAAATGACAAGCTATAAACACAGGTTTTTCTTAATGCATTCACAGACATGGTCATGGTTATATATTATGTAACAATCCATTTGTATCCCTTGGCAGATTTCACAACAGAAACTTCTCAGGCCAGAGAGTGAAAGGGATGACGTTTAAAATATTGAAAGTAAGTCATTGTTAACCACAGATTCTGTAACCAGCAAAACTGTCCTTCAGAAACAAATGAGGGATAAAGACTTTTTGAAACAAAACCGAGGAATATCATTACCACCAGACCTGCCTTACAAGAAATGCTAAACGGAAGTTCTTTAAGTGGAAGTAACATATCCATACCCTAAGTTCCCTGGCTCAACAAGGCCACAGGCTTTGCTCTGCAAACCTTTCCGGCTAGAGTACCCCTGGGCTGCACAACTTTCAAGTGTTTTCACCAGCCCTTCTGGTCAAATGGAGCCAGAATACACTCTCCACCACAGGTAAGGTAATGGTACAGACCCCCTGCCTGAGTGGAAAGAGGTGGGGACACTCTAGGCTATTTTTATTTCCCC
>NW_028009081.1:0-895 GCF_054177405.1 Leptonychotes weddellii | reverse complement strand
ACTGGCTTATACAAAATAATTAGTTCTTGTCTTTTCTCCACTTTCTATTTTTATACAAATTATGTTTCTAGGGGCGCCTGGGGGGCTCAGTAGGTTAAGCATCTGCCTTCAGCTCAGGTCATGATTCCAGGGTCCTAGGATCCAGCCCCAAGTCAGGCTCCTTGCTCAGCGGGGAGTTTGCTTCTCCCTCTTCCTCTGACCCTTCTTCCCCTGCTTGTGCACACACGCACAGACATGCCTATGCTCTCACAAATAAATTAAAATCTTAAAAAAATTGTGTTTCTAGGAAATGTCAGGCCAAGTTAATGTTATTTGTTTACCAATTGTGTAAAGACCACCTTCAAGACCTTCCCTTGCCCTGATATGTCACTTTATGGAAGCTGTGGACCAAATTTCAAGTGAGTGACCAAGGAGACATCTAGCAACTGTCTGGATATCTCCAAAGCCCATCCAACTGGCCAAAACATCCTGTCTACTTCCAATTACGCTTTTCCTTTTCAGGTCAAGTAGTTGCTTTTGGGGGTCCCTAAGTCTCCTGACAGCCCCCAATGGAGGGCAGAGGGCCCAAAATTCAAGTGACTATAAAGACTGTGGTGGAAAAAGGTCTGGCGGAGGTAGAGAGGAGGAAGGAGTTTGGAGGGGGACATAAGCAAAGATTCAACGGAACCAGAGGGAAGACTGAAGGTGGTAAGAGGGAGCAATGCGAAGGGAGAGCTCTTCAAGGAGCCAGACTGGGGAGATCTCAAGTTTCCCAAATAGGCCAATGAAGTTCTATATTATTCTCAGCAAAAGCATGCCAACACGAATGGAGGTAGACAGAGTTGGCAGAAAACATAGCTATCAGGGGTTCAAGAAGGGTGTTTGAGTCAAACGAGAAGTTCCCATGGAAAAAGCA
>NW_028009080.1:0-895 GCF_054177405.1 Leptonychotes weddellii | reverse complement strand
CCTCATATCAGTGAGGTCATGTGATACATGTCCTTCTCTGATTGACTTATTTCGCTCAGAATAACACCATCCAGTTACATCCACGTCATTGCAAATGGCAAGATCTCATTCCTTTTGATGGCTGCATAATATTCCATTGTATATATATACCACATCTTCTTTATCCATTCATCTGTTGATGGACATCTTGGCTCTTTCCACAGTTTGGCTATTGTGGACACTGCTGCTATAAACATCGGACTGCATGTACCCCTTCGGATCCCTACATTTGTATCTTTGGGGTAAATACCCAGGAGTGCAATTGCTGGATCGTATGGTAGCTCTATTTTCAACTTTTTGAGGAATCTCCATACTGTTTTCCAGAGTGGCTGCACCAGCTTGCATTCCCACCAACAGTGTCCTCCTCACTCTTTAATTTCTGATTTCCCTCAACCTCTCAAGGAAGCCTCCATCTGAGGAACTCTCAATTCTCTAAGTAGGGCAGACCTGCCTTAGTTGTAAAGTAGATGAGGTGTCTGTGGTCCCCCTTTTGTTGCCCCTTATCCCCTCTGTGTTGTCACCCTCTTCTCCTCTCATGATGTTCCTAGTGACACCTTCCTTTCTCCTTCCTTACCTGTCAGAAAAGGCTCCTATATCAACCATTTATCCAAATGATGATTTATCTGTCTTAGGGACACGTGCATTTTGATTTTGGTTCTAACTGTGGGTTAACTAACCTTGTACCCTGTTAAAGAAGTCCTGTTATCTACAAGTGAAGTTATTGTTTGGGGAGATGAGAAATATTTTCTTGGAGTCCCTGACATTTCAATGTTTTTTTTTTTTTTTTTTTGCGAGAGAGAGAATGAGAGAGAGCACGAGAGGGAGGAGGGTCAGAGGGAGAAGCAGACTCTCTGCC